>NC_060178.1:84839397-84971897 GCF_021184085.1 Oncorhynchus gorbuscha | reverse complement strand
TGTCTCTCTCTCTCTACCTGTGTCTCAGAAGACTCTGTGTCCCCTCCTCTGTGTGTGTGTGTGTGTGTGTGTGTGTGTGTGTGTGTGTGTGCTGTTCCAAACAATACACCGCATCTGCTCAATGTCCCCACTGCCAGAACACTGGGATTCCTCTCTCTCTCTCTCTCTCTCTCTCTCTCTCTCTCTCTCTCTCTCTCTCTCTCTCTCTCTCTCTCTCTCTCTCTCTCTCTCTCTCTCTCCCCCTCTCTCTCACTCTGTCTCTCTCCCCTCTCTCTCACTCTGTCTCTCTCTCACTCTGTCTCTCTCTGTCTCCCTCTCTCTCTATCCCTCTCTCTGTCTCACTCTCTCTCTCTCTCTCTCCCTCTCTCTCACTCTGTTTCACTCTCTCTCTTTGTCTCCCTCTCTCTCACTCTGTCTCTCTCTGTCTCACTCTCTCTCTCTCTGTCTCCCTCTCTCTCACTCTCTCTCTCTGTCTCCCTCTCTCTCACTCTGTCTCTCTCTGTCTCCCTCTCGCTCACTCTGTCTCTCTCTGTCTCACTCTCTCTGTCTCTCTCTCTCTCTCTCTCCTCTCTCTGTCTCCCTCTCTCTGTCTCCCTCTCTCTCACTCTGTCTCTCTCCCTCTCTCGCTCCCTGTCTCTCTCTCTCTCTCTCTCTCTCTCTCTCTCTCTCTCTCTCTCTCTCTCTCTCTCTCTCTCTCTCTCTCTCTCTCTCTGTCTCTCTGTGTCTGTGTCTGTCTCTGTCTGTCTCCCTATGTGTTCCAGGACAGAGTGTATTATTTTTCTACTCTTTCTTTCCCTCTGGTGGGTCTGTTCCTAGTTCTCCATCTCTCTTTCTATGTCTCTGTCATTGACAGTTCTGTGCCTTACCTACAGCTCTCGTACTTCACCTCCAGTCTATCCATTTCTATTTCCTTCTCTTTTTGTGCCAGTACCATGTGTAAAGTGTATCACCTAACCCACTGTTTTTATTCAGTATATCCCTTTCTCTATCTCTTTCCCACTCTCTTTCTGTCTGTGCCAACTCATTGTGTCTTGCCTCCACCACACTACAGTCTCAAACACTGCTACAGTCACACCACACATAGAGGTCTATTATAACAGACATGAAAGTAATATAAAATAAAAATACAGTCATTATAATCCTTCCTTCCCTCCTTCCCTCCCTTTCTGTAGTGGCAGGTTTTCCCTACCCTAGTACAGGAGCGACGGTAGCCTATCGCGGAGCTCATTTCAGAGGAAGGGGGCGGGCCGTCTACAACACATTCCGCGCCGCGCCCCCACCCCCACCCATTCCTGCCTATGGAGCGTGAGTACACACAAATGTACACACACTCAGTGACAGGTGAACAGGGCGTGGAAAACAAAAAGCCGTCTTCTAATAGAGTGGAAAATTGCTCTTTGATTCCAGAATGGCCAAATTTGTCTATCTTTTTTTATGTGTCATTCTGTGAATGGGAATGCTATGACCTGCACAGTCCACTGGAGAGGCATTAGTTCCCCGCCTGATGATGTGTGTGTGTGTGTGTGTGTGTGTGTGTGTGTGTGTGTGTGTGTGTGTGTGTGTGTGTGTGTGTGTGTGTGTGTGTGTGTGTGTGTGTGTGTGTGTGTGTGTGTGTGTGTGTGTGTGTGTGTGTGTGTGTGTGTGTGTGTGTGTGTGTGTGTGAGTGCTTGCGCAGACTCTCCAATAGGGCTAGGGGACTGGACCATGGGCTACATCCCAAATGGCAGCCTACTCCCTATATAGAGCTCATATGGCTGAAAAGTAGTGCACTATATAGGGACTAGGGTGTCATTTGAGACATTGCCATAGTGTGCTACAGCTTACTGTCTGTCTCTCTGTTCCATCTCCAGTGTTGTTTACCAGGACGGCTTCTATGGTGCAGAAATATACGTAAGTGATTCTACTTATTTCCACTCTTTCCCTCCTTCTGTTTCTGTCTTTCTCCTCATCTCCTTCTTGTTGTGTTGATAGGGCCCTTTCCTTATCTGCCAAGCCGCCTGACTGGTGAATTTAAACCCTTCTGGGCATCGAGTGATGTAAAGTACTTAAGTAAAATTACTTTAAAGTACTACTTAAGTAGTTTTTTGGGGTATCTGTACTTTACTTTAGTTTTATATTTTGGACAACTTTCACTTCACTATATTTCTAAAGAAAATAATGTACCTTTTTCTCCATACATTTTCCCTGACACCCACAAGTACTTGTTACATTTTGAATGCTTAGCAGGACAAGAAAATGGTCCAAATCCCACACTTATTAAGAGAACATCCCTGGTCATCCCTTCTGCCTCTGATCTGGTGGACTCACTAAACACAAATGCTTTGTTTGTAAATGATGTCTGATTCTTTGGAGAAGTGTTTGTGTATGTTTGTCTGTGTGTGTGTCTGTGTGTGTGTGTGTGTGTGTGTGTGTGTGTGTGTGTGTGTGTGTGTGTGTGTGTGTGTGTGTGTGTGTGTGTGTGTGTGTGTGTGTGTGTGTGTGTGTGTGTGTGTGTGTGTGTGTGTGTGTGTGTGTGTGTGTGTGTGTGTTTGCATGTAAGCCAGTGTCTGAGTTTGTTTGCTAGTATGACTGCAGTTCAACAGTATTGCAGTTGATGTTCCTGTAATTGGAACACGGGCTGTTGAATGGTCAATTAGCCTGTATGTCAGGTGTCATGTCAGCTTGTACAGGTAATATGAATGGGCCCCGGGCTGTGGCTCTAAGTCATCAAATACACACACACACCACACACACACAAATGCACATGCTCACACACAGACACACATTGTCCCCTCTCCATTGTTGAACACAGAAACAGCTCCCTCTGGCTCTGCTCCATAAGCCTCTCGCCCGCCCCACACATTAATTACACCCTCGTTAATCACCACGGCGATACACACACACACACACATATATATACACACACACACACAAACATGGCCCATCCCTCTCCATTCATTCACAATAATTGCTGCACTGGCATTTTTTTCTCCCTCTCTCTCATAAATGTATTTGCAGTATTGTAGCACTACGCTGATTGTTGTGTTAGAGGGTTTATTAATGGAAGAAAATGACACCTTATTCAGTCAATGACGGTTATTTTGTGTACATCCCTATTGGCACACAATTCCGCATGTAGTGCACTACTTTTGACCAGGGTCCTATTGGTCCTGGTCAGCAGTAGTGCACCGCATTACATAGGGAACAAGGTGCCATTTGGCACGCAACCTCTGTGTATTATCAGTAACGGCGTGTTTTCTTCCTGTCTTCTTCACAGGGAGGTTATGCAGCATACAGATACGCCCAGCCAGCAGCCACGGCTGCAACCACATACAGTGACAGGTAACACACACACTGCCCCACTAACCTCAAACCTCCAGCCACTTACTTTCCAGAGGGCCACGCCTCCGCTCTCAGTCTACCCAGGCACGGAGCTCTACTCCCTGGGTTGTGGGCCGTGGTGGGGTGGGTGTTGTTAGTGATTCACCCGGACCCTTGTGTTGTTAGATTCAGCCACTGACCCTCCAGGGCGATCCAGCCGCCAGTCTCAGTCAACCCAGGCTCGGAGCTCTCCTCCATGGGTTGGGAGGGTTGTGTGAGGGCGTTTGGGAGAACTAGTCTAGGGGAGATTGAGCGTGTCAGAACTGATAAAGGACGGTGGCATCGGGAGCCTGTAGGCCACAGATAATGTTAGATTTATCAGACAACGCAGGGGAATTATGAACAGAGGAGCAGAGCAGGTGAAGGGCTGGCTGTATCTCTCTCTCTGCTAGAGTTATTTCATTCTCTCCTTCTAATCGCCCTCTCTTTTTTCTCTCTTGCTCTGTCAATCATTTATTTCTCTATTTTTCTCCCTCTGACTGATCTCTTTTTTGCTGCCTGTATGTTTTTCTGTGTCATCCTCTCATCTCTCTTTCTGTTCTCTCTCTTCTTATTTTCTTTCTCTTCTTTTTTAAGCTCTTGTGATTTAAAGTGAGTCAGTCAGTTCACTGAGGGGTGGAGTGTTATTTATTGTTGGCTAAGAGGGCTTAGAGGCAGTGGATCAGTGTGGAACTGAGAGAATTGTTGCCTCTGCTTCCCCAGGGAGCTCTTTCACACAAACACATAGCCATGTCCTGTCTGCTTAAGTCTCCACAGCCAATCAGCTGCTATGTTCTTGAGTGGTGCATGTCAACAGAAAGGACATGACAGCTGGCATAGTGGCAACCTCTTTACTACGCTCTAAAATGCTGGGTTAAAAACAACCCAATTTGTGTTCTTTAGTAACTCAGCGCTGGGTAAATACTCGCCCGCTGGGTTGCGTGAATAACCCAACAATTTGGGTTGTTGGGAGTACCCAAGCATGGATACACTTAACCATCAGTTGGGTATTTTTTGCTCTCATGCTGGGTTGAACTCTGGGTATTTTTAAAAAATGTAATCCTTAGCTTATTAGGGGTGTGGCTTTCAACTAGATCTAATTGGCCCGTAAGAGTAAATGTAATTCCTGTTCATTATCTTAAGTTTACATACTGCAAATGTTTCTGTAATATTATAATTTATTACAAATTATAGCTCTCTTTATTATAAATTATAATGAGGTAAACCACCTTATTGTGCCCAAACAATAGGATTTCAATAGGTGTTAAGGGAACTAGGGTTCCCGAGTGGCACAGCGGTACAGACCCAGGTTCGATCCTGGGCTGTATCAATACATGCCATGATCAGGAGTCCCTTCAGGCGGCACACAATTGGCCAAGTGTTGTCCGACTTAGGGGAGGGTTTGGCCGGGGGGGGGGGGGACTTTACAAGTAGGCAGTCACTGTAAATAAGAATTTGTTCTTAACTGACTTGCCTAGTTAAATAAATCAAATACACTTCTGTAAGCATCATTGAATTTAAAGAAATGTCAATGTTCAACCTTAACATATGGAAACTATACAACAGAACAGATGAACAAGAATGACATTTACTCTAATAGGTGGTCAAAAATAATCTGAATGCCACGCCCCTACTAAACTACAACTCCAGTCTTCTGATCTGACCCGCTGGATCATATGTCAATAACCCAGCACCAATAACCCAGCACCAATAACCCAGCACCAATAACCCAGCATCAATAACCCAGCACCAATAACCCAGCACCAATAACCCAGCATCAATAACCCAGCACCAATAACCCAGCACCAATAACCCAGCACCAATTACCCAGCATCAATAACCCAGCACCAATAACCCAGCACCAATAACCCAGCACCAATAACCCAGCATCAATAACCCAGCACCAAAAACCCAGCATCAATAACCCAGCATCAATAACCCAGCATCAATAACCCAGCATCAATAACCCAGCACCAATAACCCAGCACCAATAACCCAGCACCAATAACCCAGCATCAATAACCCAGCACCAATAACCCAGCACCAATAACCCAGCACCAATAACCCAGCACCAATAACCCAGCACCAATAACCCAGCACCAATAACCCAGCATCAATAACCCAGCACCAATAACCCAGCACCAATAACCCAGCACCAATTACCCAGCATCAATAACCCAGCACCAATAACCCAGCACCAATAACCAAGCACCAATAACCCAGCTTCAATAACCCAGCATCAATAACCCAGCATCAATAACACAGCACTAATAACCCAGCACCAATAACCCAGCACCAATAACCCAGCTTCAATAACCCAGCATCAATAACCCAGCACCAACAACCCAGCATCAATAACCCAGCACCAATAACCCAGCATCAATAACCAAGCACCAAAAACCCAGCATCAATAACCCAGCATCAATAACCCAGCACCAATAACCCAGCACCAATAACCCAGCACCAATAACCCAGCTTCAATAACCCAGCATCAATAACCCAGCACCAACAACCCAGCATCAATAACCCAGCACCAATAACCCAGCATCAATAACCCAGCACCAAAAACCCAGCATCAATAACCCAGCATCAATAACCCAGCACCAATAACCCAGCACCAACAACCCAGCATCAATAAGCCAGCACCAATAACCCAGCACCAATAACCCAGCACCAATAACCTAGCTTCAATAACCCAGCATCAATAACCCAGCACCAACAACCCAGCACCAATAACCCAGCATCAATAACCCAGCACCAAAAACCCAGCATCAATAACCCAGCATCAATAACCCAGCACCAATAACCCAGCACCAACAACCCAGCATCAATAACCCAGCACCAATAACCCAGCATCAATAACCCAGCACCAATAACCCAGCACCAATAACCCAGCATCAATAACCCAGCACCAATAACCCAGCATCAATAACCCAGCACCAATAACCCAGCATCAATAACCCAGCACCAACAACCCAGCACCAATAACCCAGCATCAATAACCCAGCACCAATAACCCAGCACCAATAACCCAGCACCAATAACCCAGCACCAATAACCCAGCATCAATAACCCACCAATAACCCAGCACCAATAACCCAGCACCAATAACCCAGCATCAATAACCCAGCATCAATAACCCAGCACCAATAACCCAGCACCAATAACCCAGCACCAATATCCCAGCACCAATAACCCAGCATCAATAACCCAGCACCAATAACCCAGCATCAATAACCCAGCATCAATAACCCAGCACCAATAACCCAGCACCAATAACCCAGCACCAATAACCCAGCACCAATAACCCAGCATCAATAACCCAGCATCAATAACCCAGCACCAATAACCCAGCACCAATAACCCAGCACCAATAACCCAGCACCAATAACCCAGCATCAATAACCCAGCACCAACAACCCAGCACCAATAACCCAGCACCAATAACCCAGCATCAATAACCCAGCACCAATAACCCAGCACCAATAACCCAGCACCAATAACCCAGCACCAATTACCCAGCATCAATAACCCAGCACCAATAACCCAGCACCAATAACCCAGCATCAATAACCCAGCATCAATAACCCAGCACCAATAACCCAGCATCAATAACCCAGCACCAATAACCCAGCACCAATAACCCAGCACCAATAACCCAGCATCAATAACCCAGCATCAATAACCCAGCACCAATAACCCAGCATCAATAACCCAGCACCAATAACCCAGCATCAATAACCCAGCATCAATAACCCAGCACCAATAACCCAGCATCAATAACCCAGCACCAATAACCCAGCATCAATAACCCAGCACCAATAACCCAGCATCAATAACCCAGCACCAATAACCCAGCATCAATAACCCAGCATCAATAACCCAGCACCAATAACCCAGTAGTTTTTAAAGGAAACAACCCAACTAAGTGACCCAATGCCTGCAACCCAGCAGTTGGGTCAACCAAACAACCAATGTTTTTTTAGAGTGTAGTAACAGGGCGTGGATTTCTTTTCATCTATTTCCACCCCTCCTTCTTCATCCATCCATCTATTCACATCTCTTCCCCTGCATATTGACCACCTACCTTTCTTCCTCCCTTTCATCTACCTCTCCTTTCTTTCATCTCTTCTCTGCACTTCTTTGCAACAATGTCATGCTCCCAACATTTCATTTTCCCACCATGCCATCATTACCTCCCTGCACCTCTGCTCCATCCCTCCTATCTGCCATCCCTCTTTTCTCCTCTTCTCTCTGATAGGCCAACCCCTACAGGGCCTTATCTTTGCCCTCCAGACCTCCACTGGCATCTCTCATTTTTGGAGGAGAGCAAACAAACAAGGGACTAGAGAGAGGGATGTAGAGGAGAGGAATAAATAAAGTGGTTGACGCGGCCCGGCTTGTCCCGTCTCAGAGAAAGAGAGAGGGATAGAGATATGAAAGGAGGGAGGGAGGGAGGTAGGGATGGTGGGATTAGTTCCGAGCTAGTGCTGGTGAATAGACAGGGAATAAGCCTTCAGAGACAGGAGCTGAGAACAGCAAAAGGGCAGGGATGACCCTAGACCAGACGGTCTATTTCTCTCTCTTTTTTTCTTTCTAGTCACTCTCTCTTGCTTCCATTTTCTTTCTATCAACCTCACTCTATCTCTTCCTCTCTATTGGACCCTGTATTTGTTTATTTCTCTGCCAATATCCCCCTCTTTCTGCTATCTTTCTGCTTCATATACTCTGTCCTCTAGTCTCGGGTCAAATTTTTCTACATCTATCACCCTTTTTTACTTTTCATCTCCCTCTATCCCTCTTTCTTCCTCAGACATAACTCCTTTTCTCTGTCTCCTCCCTCTGTCTATCTAACTGGTTTTACATTCATTACTACCCTCTATCCCTCCTCCCCATCCCTCCCTCCCTCCCATCCCTCACTCCCATCCCTCTTCCCATCCCTCCCTCCCTCCCTCCCTCCCTCTATCCCTCCTCCCATCCCTCCCTTCCTCCCTCTTCTCACCCCTCCCTCCCTTCACCCCTCCCTCCAACCCTCCCTCCCTCCACCCACCCCTCCCTCCCTCCCTCCCTCTATCCCTCCTCCCATCCCTCCCTTCCTCCCTCTTCTCACCCCTCCCTCCCTTCATCCCTCCCTCCTTCCCTCCCTCCCTCCTTCCCACCCTCCCTCCCTCCCATCCCTCCCTCTATCCCTCCTCCCATCCCTCCCTTCCTCCCTCTTCTCACCCCTCCCTCCCTCCACCCCTCCCTCCACCCCTCCCTCCCTCCCTCCACCCATCCTTCTATCCCTCCTCCCCTCCCTCCCATCGCTCCCTCCCTCCCTCCACCCATCCCTCCCTCCCTCCCTCCCTCCACCCATCCTTCTATCCCTCCTCCCTCCCTCCCATCGCTCCCTCCCTCCCTCCACCCATCCTTCTATCCCTCCTCCCTCCCTCCCTCCACCCCTCCCTCCACCCGTCCCTCCCTCCCTCCACCCATCCTTCTATCCCTCCTCCCCTCCCTCCCATCGCTCCCTCCCTCCACCCCTCCCTCCCTCCCTCCACCCATCCTTCTATCCCTCCTCCCCTCCCTCCCTTCACCCATCCCTCCCTCCATCCATTCCTCCCTCCCTCCATCAGAAGATAAAACACTCCCTCCTCTTTCTCATAAATTGAAACGGGTAAAACAAATCATTGCAATCCCACACTCTCACCTTTACGACGTACATTTATAGCGAGACATCGATTGCATTTCCATCCCATAGGGCTGTCTGTAACGTGACTGAGAGGGGAAATGATTATAGATCTAGTCTCCGGACCCCAGTTAAAATCGACGACCCAGAGCGTTAGTGTCTCATTGTGGACCGGTTTGACACTACTTATCTGTTACGGACGTTATTCAATCAAACCGGAAGTGCAGATGATTCCTATTTGAGGTTAGGTCCGTTAGGAGAAACAATTCCCAATACTGAATTTGAATGAATATCTGATTTTGTCTAACACGATAAATGTTATGTAATTGTAATTATGTAATTATAATTGTAATTATGTAATTAAGCTAAGACACGTTGTAAGACAAGGGTGTGGTCTCTCTCTCTCCTCTCTCCTCTCTCCCATACAGTTACGGGAGAGTCTATGCAACAGCAGACCCATATCACCACACGATTGGTCCTGCGGCCACGTACAGTGTGGGTACTATGGTGAGTCCTCTGTCCCCTTCTGCTACTTTGACCACTGCTTACTAGAAAGTATTCATATGTAACACTAAGGCGTCATCCAGAATGGCACCCTATTCCATATTGGCCCTGATCAAAAGTAGTGCACTCTATAGAGGATAGGGTGCCATTTGAGATGCAGACTAGTAGTCCGAACGCTATAGAAAGTGTTTGGGTTCTTTTAAAGATACATGATATAACTACAATGTATGATAAATGTAATATATTCATTATGTGCAGATTCATATAAATTAAAATAGAATGGACACTTGTGAGGAGAATTGAATTGTGATTTTTCAATGTGAGATTTAACTTGTTGCCACTTCAGTAAATGAACCAGACACATTGTTGTCTTATTCTCTAACCCCTTTCAATTTTAATTGGCCTAAATCTCAATGCTTAAAATTGAAATGAGACCTGTACATGCTCCACTATCAGTGGAGTCTCCCAAATTTCCACAGGAAGAAATAGTCAATTGGTTAATGTTTGTTTTTAGCTAGCTTTTGCAGCTAACATCAAAGATGAAAAAATATATTGCAGATAAAAAATAGAGGCCCCCCCCTCAAAAAAAGAGAAAATAAAATAAAAAAAACATTTGTTTTCATTCCCGGTTGTGGATAAGGACTTCCTCCAAAAATGAACGACCATTAAGTGCATGCAGTAGTGTGCCATGAGAGATTCAAGGAAGAAAGAAGAAATATATAAAGAGAGAAGAAAAATGACACCCAGTTCCCCTTAGCTCTGTTGGAGAAGCTGATTGGATGAGAGGTCTTGCCTGAGACAGATGTGCAGGGTGTTGTGTGCAGACACGCGCGTGATGCCGGAAAGCGCACCCCCCCCACCCACCCCACCCCCCGTTCCTTCCCCCTTCTCCCTTACCGGGCGACCCCCCCCCCTCGTGCAGCTGCTAGCTAAAAGCTTTCATTAATTATTCGACTCATTTTTTTCCTATTCATTTACTTAATTAAAACTGTGGCCTGTGTTTTTTTATTCCCTTATTCCTTTTCTTCTCTTTTTTCTCAAAATGTTCCTCCCTTTTTCCTAACTATACGTACACTGCAGATGTTTTACCACCATCACGCCCAAACAAACCAAACTGTTATCCATACACTACCACAGTAAAAATCACAGAATGTTAGGAGAAAGATGGATAGGCTGAATGGGAATAGAAGAGGGTGGGGTACAGTATCAATCTGGGCCAAACACTAAGGCAGAACAACAAGTGACAAGATGGCTAAATGCCATCTTGTAGAATCACTGAACAAGAACAAACATTTACTAAAAGAGAGAGCGAGACTGAGAAGGAGAGAAATATTTAATCATATCTAATGATGTTTGATGAGTAGTTCCTGGGTTAAGAGTCTTGTTAATGAGGTCCAGGGAGGTTAGAGCAGAGCTAGCTGCTTCCCTCTGCAGTTGGGCTGGAGAAGATATGAGAGGAGAAGATAGGAGAGGCAGATAATCATCTATGTCACTTTTAATGAGGGGCTCTGGGCAGCGGGACAGATTTAGGCAACCATGTCTGTACTAGGATACTTGTATAACCTGCTTGGGGGCAGAGAGAGGGGTAGAGGGGTGGAGGAGGGTAGGCAAGGAGGCAGGGGGCAGAGAGAGGGGTAGCGGTAGAGGAGCGGGAGAGGGGTAGAGGAGGGGAGGCAAGGAGGCAGGGGGCAGAGAGAGGGGTAGCGGTAGAGGAGCGGGAGAGGGGTAGAGGAGGGGAGGCAAGGAGGCAGGGGGCAGAGAGAGGGGGGCGGGGGCAGAGAGAGGGGCAGGGGCAGAGGAGCGTGGAGAGGGGTAGAGGAGGGTAGGCAAGGAGGCAGGGGGGCAGAGAGAGGGGCTGGGACAGAGAGAGGGGCAGGGGCAGAGAGAGGGAGGGAGGCAGAGTGAGGGGTGCATGTTGTGTATAAATCGTGATCTGGACATGAAAGAGAATTAGCTACTGTATATCTGATTCAATGACCTATTTAGAAGTTGTAGTTTTGATTGAAGTTTCTAGTTTTGATTGAAGAGTCAAACTTTAGAGAATTTAGTCACTGCTTAGTAAGAATCTTACGACCAATCACTTTTCAACTGCTTCCATTCCTTTCTCACAAACATAACGTCACATTCATACGCACGCACGCACGCACGCAAACACATTAACGTCTCCAGGACTCATCTCCTCTCAATTTCCAACAACACTCCAACCTTTGCAACAAAATTTAAAAAAGTAAAAAGGGAAGAAAGTTTTGAGGGGGAAAAGGAAACAGAAGCCAATATAATATTCTATAAACCAAGCTTCCTATACTGAATACTGATTGGAGCTTTTTTCATCTTTGATGTTGCAGGCTAGCCTATACAGAGGAGGTTGCAGTCGCTTCACTCCCTACTAGAGAGAGAGAGAGGGACAAACGCCTCCCTCCTTCTGCTCCCCAGCAAAACAAACTAACAAACAAACAAAAACAACTATCAAACTCAACTCATACTTCCTATTGGAAAACAAAAACAACTATCAAACTCAACTCATACTTCCTATTGGAAAACAAAAACAACTATCAAACTCAACTCATACTTCATATTGGAAAACAAAAACAACTATCAAACTCAACTCATACTTCCTATTGGAAAACAAAAACAACTATCAAACTCAACTCATACTTCCTATTGGAAAACAAAAACAACTATCAAACTCAACTCATACTTCCTATTGGAAAACAAAAACAACTATCAAACTCAACTCATACTTCCTATTGGAAAACAAAAACAACTATCAAACTCAACTCATACTTCCTATTGTAAAACAAAAACAACTATCAAACTCAACTCATACTTCCTATTGGAAAACAAAAACAACTATCAAACTCAACTCATACTTCCTATTGGAAAACAAAAACAACTATCAAACTCAACTCATACTTCCTATTGTAAAACAAAAACAACTATCAAACTCAACTCATACTTCCTATTGGAAAACAAAAACAACTATCAAACTCAACTCATACTTCCTATTGGAAAACAAAAACAACTATCAAACTCAACTCATACTTCCTATTGTAAAACAAAAACAACTATCAAACTCAACTCATACTTCCTATTGGAAAACAAAAACAACTATCAAACTCAACTCATACTTCCTATTGTAAAACAAAAACAACTATCAAACTCAACTCATACTTCCTATTGGAAAACAAAAACAAATATCAAACTCAACTCATACTTCCTATTGGAAAACAAAAACAACTATCAAACTCAACTCATACTTCCTATTGGAAAAAACAAAAACAACAAAACTCAACTCATACTTCCTATTGGAAAACAAAAACAACTATCAAACTCAACTCATACTTCCTATTGGAAAACAAAAACAACTATCAAACTCAACTCATACTTCCTATTGGAAAACAAAAACAACTATCAAACTCAACTCATACTTCCTATTGGAAAACAAAAACAACTATCAAACTCAACTCATACTTCCTATTGGAAAACAAAAACAACTATCAAACTCAACTCATACTTCCTATTGGAAAACAAAAACAACTATCAAACTCAACTCATACTTCCTATTGGAAAACAAAAACAACTATCAAACTCAACTCATACTTCCTATTGGAAAACAAAAACAACTATCAAACTCAACTCATACTTCCTATTGGAAAACAAAAACAACTATCAAACTCATCTCATACTTCCTATTGGAAAACAAAAACAACTATCAAACTCAACTCATACTTCCTATTGGAAAACAAAAACAACTATCAAACTCAACTCATACTTCCTATTGGAAAACAAAAACAACTATCAAACTCAACTCATACTTCCTATTGGAAAACAAAAACAACTATCAAACTCAACTCATACTTCCTATTGGAAAACAAAAACAACTATCAAACTCAACTCATACTTCCTATTGGAAAACAAAAACAACTATCAAACTCAACTCATACTTCCTATTGGAAAACAAAAACAACTATCAAACTCATCTCATACTTCCTATTGGAAAACAAAAACAACTATCAAACTCAACCCATACTTCCTATTGGAAAACAAAAACAACTATCAAACTCAACTCATACTTCCTATTGGAAAACAAAAACAACTATCAAACTCAACTCATACTTCCTATTGGAAAACAAAAACAACTATCAAACTCATCTCATACTTCCTATTGGAAAACAAAAACAACTATCAAACTCAACTCATACTTCCTATTGGAAAACAAAAACAACTATCACACTCAACTCATACTTCCTATTGGAAAACAAAAACAACTATCAAACTCAACTCATACTTCCTATTGGAAAACAAAAATAACTATCAAACTCAACTCATACTTCCTATTGTAAAACAAAAACAACTATCAAACTCAACTCATACTTCCTATTGTAAAACAAAAACAACTATCAAACTCAACTCATACTTCCTATTGGAAAACAAAAACAACTATCAAACTCAACTCATACTTCCTATTGGAAAACAAAAACAACTATCAAACTCAACTCATACTTCCTATTGGAAAACAAAAACAACTATCAAACTCAACTCATACTTCCTATTGGAAAACAAAAACAACTATCACACTCAACTCATACTTCCTATTGGAAAACAAAAACAACTATCACACTCAACTCATACTTCCTATTGTAAAACAAAAACAACTATCAAACTCAACTCATACTTCCTATTGTAAAACAAAAACAACTATCAAACTCAACTCATACTTCCTATTGGAAAACAAAAACAACTATCAAACTCAACTCATACTTCCTATTGGAAAACAAAAAACTATCAAACTCAACTCATACTTCCTATTGGAAAACAAAAACAACTATCAAACTCAACTCATACTTCCTATTGGAAAACAAAAACAACTATCACACTCAACTCATACTTCCTATTGGAAAACAAAAACAACTATCACACTCAACTCATACTTCCTATTGGAAAACAAAAACAACTATCAAACTCAACTCATACTTCCTATTGGAAAACAAAAACAACTATCAAACTCATCTCATACTTCCTATTGGAAAACAAAAACAACTATCAAACTCAACTCATACTTCCTATTGGAAAACAAAAACAACTATCAAACTCAACTCATACTTCCTATTGGAAAACAAAAACAACTATCACACTCAACTCATACTTCCTATTGGAAAACAAAAACAACTATCACACTCAACTCATACTTCCTATTGGAAAACAAAAACAACTATCAAACTCAACTCATACTTCCTATTGGAAAACAAAAACAACTATCAAACTCATCTCATACTTCCTATTGGAAAACAAAAACAACTATCAAACTCAACTCATACTTCCTATTGGAAAACAAAAACAACTATCAAACTCAACTCATACTTCCTATTGGAAAACAAAAACAACTATCACACTCAACTCATACTTCCTATTGGAAAACAAAAACAACTATCACACTCAACTCATACTTCCTATTGGAAAACAAAAACTAGAACAAAACACTTCCAGCTCCAAAACACATGAACCCCTTGTCAAGAATCTCTCAAATTGATGTCTCATTTTAAGAGTTTTATTTGACTCTATGCATTGTCTTTCATCGCTGTATTGTAAATGATGCTATTTTGAATTTCCTGTATTTCTCTGGGTTGAGATTGATGCTTTATTGAATGTAAGAAAGCACACAGTGAGAGAGAAATTGGAGATGAGGGAATACATGTAGGTCTCTCACTTTTCTCTCTCTTCAATAAATGTTCAAATATTGCCATTAATTGAACTCTTTCTCATTGACAATAGTATTTCATGGTTCGGTTTGCTGCCTCTGTATAATGTGAGTCATAGAGAGGGAATTCACCAACAAACAGAGAAATGCTGCCTCTGTATAATGTGAGTCATAGAGAGGGAATTCACCAACAAACAGAGAAATGCTGCCTCTGTATAATGTGAGTCATAGAGAGGGAATTCACCAACAAACAGAGAAATGCTGCCTCTGTATAATGTGAGTCATAGAGAGGGAATTCACCAACAAACAGAGAAATGCTGCCTCTGTATAATGTGAGTCATAGAGAGGGAATTCACCAACAAACAGAGAAATGCTGCCTCTGTATAATGTGAGTCATACAGAGGGAATTCACCAACAAACAGAGAAATGCTGCCTCTGTATAATGTGAGTCATACAGAGGGAATTCACCAACAAACAGAGAAATGCTGCCTCTGTATAATGTAAGTCATACAGAGGGAATTCACCAACAAACAGAGAAATGCTGCCTCTGTATAATGTAAGTCATACAGAGGGAATTCACCAACAAACAGAGAAATGCTGCCTCTGTATTTTCCTCTCTTTAAGTGTGTGCTCTCAAACTCGGCTCCTGTGGGATGTGTCTGTGATTGCGGGTTTTAATTCCAACCCATTTTCTGTACCCTTATTGTTTCAATTAGTCATTTTCCCAATATACATTAAGCCCGCTAATGGTCAGCAATTCCAGTTTAAGCAACAAATTTCAAACTGGGTTTTATTAAGTAAATAAATGGTACAGCTGGCCAATTTCATTCCCTTAAGGGTATTGGCTGGACCCAAAGCCTACAGAACAGACCCATAATAACAAGCCTTTAGTTTGTAGACCTGAGACTTCTTAGGCTAATGAGAGAAACAGAAACTCACTCAGCTGGGTGGTTGTCTCTAGCTCAGTTGATAGATTATGGAGCTTGCAACCTCAGGATAGTGGGTTTGATTCCTGTGACCACCCATGTGTAAAGAAATGTATGCACTCATGACTGTAAGTTGCTTTGGATAAAAGCATCTGTTAAATGACTCGTATTATATATCAAGAGGAGTATGAGCTGCAACAAAATGGCTGACAAGAAGTAGTATTGTAGAACTCTGCGCAGGAGGAAGTGATGTATGGTAGTGGTGTGGAGGAGAGAGCCAGAGACAGAAGAGAAAGCAAGACACTCGACTTGCTCATTTCTTCTGATAGGGGCAGGGCCACTCTGGCCTACTTATTGCCCCCACCCACGGAGGCGGTGCCCCAGAGCGAGACATCACACTGGCAAAAAAATGTTGGTCGAGCAGATCAGACAGGGCAGCTGGGGTGAGTGGGGAGGGGACACTAAAGTAGACCAGAGCCAGCTGTACCCGCTCTCGCTTGAGCATGCCAGATATTATGGAGGAAAGCATGCTCACGGGAGAGAGGGGATGCCCACTTAAACAGACAGGAACCTTGACAAAAAAAATTCAATGGTTAACGGCCTGAGTAAACTATCTTATTTAACCACCATCTTTGGGAGAGCTATGGCAGCCAATGCTGTGTGGCCTGGGCAGCAGCAGCATTGTGTCAGAGAGAGAGCATTGATTGTGGCACTGAGCCAGAGGCAGAAAGTATCCCATCTCCACAGAATGGCTTTAAAGGTACAGCACTCTAACTTTGCTTGCACCTTGAGGAAGCTAGGCAAATTGCAACACATTGTTTCCACACACAAACGGAAATTGAGCGTAAAATGTTTTGCAACCAGCAATCAGAACGATTTATATATGTTTGACCCTTGCCCCAATCTGCCATTGTTGGTTGTGCTCGAGAAGGAGATGACCACGTGATGGAAGAGAGGGAGGCTTCCCAGCAGAAGCCAGACCGTCTTTTGTTGTCAAATAGAAAGGCTGCATTTTCAATGCAATTTGTATGCACCAAAAATATTTTTTTAGGTGGATTTTTTTTTCTCCCACTATTACTGCAGATATATTATGGACATTTTCTGAAATTACAATGCAAAAATATGACATCATGTTCTGTTAAAGCGGAACACAGCGTTTATTTTACACAATGACACTTTGTATGGTTTCCGTTTTCCTCTACATAATAAGCTACAGTATCTACGAAATAAGCAATAATACTTCATGTTGATATTGCTGTGCATTCTTTCATTGGTCGGTTTTTCTTTTCAGAAAGAGTCCTTAAATATCTCAAGTCATAATTTTTCACCATGCCCAAATGAATGATTAACACTATTCAACAAAGAGGATGTTGAAGGGAAATGTTGATGGTTACTTGTGGTGTTATTAAAATGATAGATATATGATTTAAGATGAGCGAAAGGGCACTGAACTCTCTTCTTCACTCATTAGTTTTTTAAAGCCTGCATGCAGTCTTTCTAATGTCATGTTTAAATCATCACTGTATGTCTAATATATCACTGTATGTGTTTATTTCATTAAAATAACTCCAAATATATTTTTCATGATTTATTTACCTGATCCTCCTTTTGCTCAGTCTGATCATGTGGGCGTGTTGATACAAATGTAAATATATTGACATACACAGCCCTGATTGGCAGATAGGATCATCTAGACTAAAACTTGACCCACTTACCCCTTCAAAGTAGGAGCATACATATGTAAATAAAATATGACTGGTCATTGGTCAGAATAATCAGATCAGATTGTGATGGCATGATCTGGGCCAAAAACTCCATCCCACCTGAACAGGCTGAAATTCCAGGCATTTGTATTTCCAAGCAGCTTTTACACAAAAAGGGAATTATTATAATTTTCACAATTTCAGAGTGTGGAGTATAATTGAAATATAAAAACATTTCAAGTGTAAAATCCCGTGGTTGACTGCACTGCTGCTTTAATGGATCAAAGTGTCTCTGTTGTCGTTGAGACGACCATGTCTCGTCCCCTGAGATTGGCTAGTGTTCTTTACTGGAATAATAACTACACTATAGGCTTGTACGATATGGAAGAGAGAAGAGCACAGGCAGATAGACACGCATACTGTATTGATTAGGCCATTGAGTTGTTACCTTGCATGGTAGGATGCTGTGTTCCAGTCCCAGACACTGTCCCATATAGACAGTCTGATTACCGGAGACCTCGGGTGCATCCCAATTGAACTGAGCCGTTTGACCCTATGGGCCCTGGTCAAAAGTATGGCACTAGAAAGGGAATAGGGTGACATTTGGGACACACCCTTTAGGTGCATAGGTGGGAGGGCAGAGAGAGAGGGAGGTAGGTGCTTTTAGATTTGTGACTGACATTAGGAAGGATGTTAGGACTCCCATAGGAGAAGATCTTCAGTCTTACTGAGATATAGTGGGAGGCGGGAGGGGAGTGTAAAGAGACTCCCATGTAGCTGGTATCGATTGATCCCTATCTACCAGCATCAATCTTGGATCTACTGACAGTTAAGGGGGAAAAGGTTTGGGGTGGGGAACGATTTGTGATGTTACACCTCACACACCTGACCAAGCTCAGCTCTGTGAGGGTATTGGGTAAAACTTATCTCGCTCGCTCTCTCTTTGTCTCTCTCTCCATATCTCTCTCTCTTTGTCTCTCTCTCCATCTCTCTCTCTCTTTGTCTCTCTCTGTATATGTCTCTCCATATCTCTCTCTCTGTCTCTCTCTCCATATCTCTCTCTCTCCATAACTCTCTCTCCATATCTTTCTTTGTCTCTCTCTCCATATCTCTCTCTCTTTGTCTCTCTCTCCATATCTCTCTCTCCATATCTCTCTCTCTCGTTGTCTCTCTCTCCATATCTCTCTCTCTCCATAACTCTCTCTCCATATCTTTCTTTGTCCCTCTCTCCATATATCTCTCTCTCTCGTTGTCTCTCTCTCCATATCTCTCTCTTTCTTTGTCTCTCTCTCCATATCTCTCTCCATATCTCTCTCTCTTTGTCTCTCTCTGTATATGTCTCTCCATATCTCTCTCTCTTTGTCTCTCTCTCCATATCTCTCTCTCTCCATAACTCTCTCTCCATATCTTTCTTTGTCTCTCTCTCCATATCTCTCTTTCTTTGTCTCTCTCTCCATATCTCTCTCTCCATATCTCTCTCTCTCGTTGTCTCTCTCTCCATATCTCTCTATTTCTTTGTCTCTCTCTCCATATCTCTCTCCATATCTCTCTCTCTTTGTCTCTCTCGCCATATCTCTCTCCATATCTCTCTCTCCATATCTCTTCTCTTTGTCTCTCTCTCCATATCTCTCTCTCTTTGTCTCTCTCTCCATATCTCTCTCTCTTTGTCTCTCTCGCCATATCTCTCTCTCCATATCTCTCTCCATATCTCTTCTCTTTGTCTCTCTCTCCATATCTCTCTCTCTTTGTCTCTCTCTCCATATCTCTCTCTCTTTGTCTCTCTCTCTTTGTCTCTCTCTCCATATCTCTCTCTTTCTCTCTCTCCATATCTCTCTCTCTTTGTCTCTCTCTCCATATCTCTCTCTCCATATCTCTCTCTCTTATTGTCTCTCTGTCCATATCTCTCTCTCTCTCCACATCTCTCACTCTCCATATCTCTCTCTCCATATCTCTCACCACAACAAAATATATTTTTGAGACTGTGTTCTTCTCTTTAATTTCTCTGAGATTGACTCTCTCTGTTTGTAAGGGACCCTCCCGGGCCTAGCAGAGAGAGAGAGAGAGAGGGGGGTAGAGAGAGAGGGGGTGAGAGAGAGAGGGAGAGAGAGGGGGGGGAGAGCGAGGGGGAGAGAGCGACAGAGAGAGGGGGGGCAAGAGAGCGGGGGAGAGAGAAAGAGAGAGAGGGAGGCAAGAGAGAGGGGGAGAGAGAGAGGGGGAGAGAGAAAGGGAGAGAGTGAGAAAGAGAGAGAGGGGAAAGAGAGATGGGGGGAGAGAGAGAGGGGGGAGAGAGAGTGGGGGAGAGAGAGAGAGGGGGAGAGAGAGATGGGGGAGAGAGAGAGGGGGGGAGAAGGGAGGGGGAGAGAGAGACTGGGAGGAGAGGGGGGAGAGGGGAGGGAGAGAGAGAGAGGGAGGAAAGAGAGGGGGGAGAGGGAGGGAGAGGGGGAGAGAGAAGGGGGAGAGAGAGAGGGGAGAGAGAGAGATGAGAGAGAGGGCGACAGAGAGAGAGGGAGAGAGAGAGAAAGAAAGAGAGCAGGTCTTTGTGAGAATTAAATAGCGTCTCCTCGTCCCACAACCTCTTACAACACTGATCATGTTCCCCTCACACACACACACACACACACACACACACACACACACACACACACACACACACACACACACACACACACACACCTGCACACATATACAGACAAACAGGTACATTCTCATCTACACACAGACGCCCCCCCCCCCCCCCCACACACACACACACACACACACACACGTTGTGTGAGGGGATCGTAAAGAAGGGAGTCAGTGGCGGCGGGCCACGTGAGAAGTAAGGAGACTGTATAGAGGAACAGCTACCGAGGCAATTTACTCCACAGATTAGCGATAACAGAGCTCAGTCAATAAGCACTGATCTCATTTGAAGATACACCAGACTGACTCCACCACACACAAGCACAGGCATACACACACCTCTATGGCTGTTTTGTCTATTTCTCCAGACTCTCTTTATTCTCCCTTTCTGTTCCCAATGATCAGAAGGCCATTGTGAAATATGGATTGGATAAACTGCATCTCCTCTACTCTCCCACCTCTCTCTTCTTTCTCTCTTCTCCATTTAAAGTGAAGAGATGTAATTCTAACCCCCCATGTCCTTGGGGTTCTGTTAAATTTCACACTTAGGATTCACTTCTCATACACTTAAGTGCTCACTCATAGATGTATATTATTAGCCTGGTGGAACCAGCCTGATTGTTGACCAAGTATTGTATGTTCTGTTTTGTATTATTCTGAACATGTGTCCGGCTGTCTTTTGTGCTTACTGTACTGTCCATCAGCCAATTTATCCTCAGGCCTCAAGGATTGAGTCATACATTTTGAAAAACATATACACAAACATGCACATCAACGTCAAAACGTCTTTCAGAAGCTTGGCTCACACCTCAAATATATCCGGTAAAAAATGTTTTACATATCCATCGAAAATATTTCAGTATTTATATACAACATTTTCAATCACTCTTGGAATTAATGGTGACTCGAGGAACCCTGGAGTTCCTCAAGGAACCATTGCTAGTCGATGTTTCATATTTGCACCTGCGGTGAGTTGAGGGGTTCTTGGAGGAACCTATAATATTATTTAAGAGTTTGACTCTTGTGTCAATCTAATTACATGATAAATCAGTCCCCATCAAAATCAGTCAGTTTAAGCTACAGATTTCAGTCTCAGTCCCCATCAAAATCAGCCAGTTTAGTCTACAGATATCAGTCTCAGTCCCCATCAAAATCAGTCAGTTTAATCTACAGATATCAGTCTCAGTCCCCATCAAAATCAGTCAGTTTAATCTACAGATATCAGTCTCAGTCCCCATCAAAATCAGTCAGTTTAATCTACAGATATCAGTCTCAGTCCCCATCAAAATCAGTCAGTTTAATCTACAGATATCACTCTCAGTCCCCATCAAAATCAGTCAGTTTAATCTACAGATATCACTCTCAGTCCCCATCAAAATCAGTCAGTTTAATCTACAGATATCACTCTCAGTCCCCATCAAAATCAGTCAGTTTAATCTACAGATATCACTCTCAGTCCCCATCAAAATCAGTCAGTTTAGTCTACAGATATCACTCTCAGTCCCCATCAAAATCAGTCAGTTTAATCTACAGATATCAGTCTCAGTCCCCATCAAAATCAGTCAGTTTAGTCTACAGATATCACTCTCAGTCCCCATCAAAATCAGTCAGTTTAGTCTACAGATATCACTCTCAGTCCCCATCAAAATCAGTCAGTTTAATCTACAGATATCAGTCTCAGTCCCCATCAAAATCAGTCAGTTTAGTCTACAGATATCACTCTCAGTCCCCATCAAAATCAGTCAGTTTAATCTACAGATATCAGTCTCAGTCCCCATCAAAATCAGTCAGTTTAGTCTACAGATATCAGTCTCAGTCCCCATCAAAATCAGTCAGTTTAATCTACAGATATCAGTCTCAGTCCCCATCAAAATCAGTCAGTTTAGTCTACAGATATCAGTCTCAGTCCCCATCAAAATCAGTCAGTTTAATCTACAGATATCAGTCTCAGTCCCCATCAAAATCAGTCAGTTTAATCTACAGATATCAGTCTCAGTCCCCATCAAAATCAGTCAGTTTAATCTACAGATATCAGTCTCAGTCCCCATCAAAATCAGTCAGTTTAGTCTACAGATATCAGTCTCAGTCCCCATCAAAATCAGTCAGTTTAATCTACAGATATCAGTCTCAGTCCCCATCAAAATCAGTCAGTTTAATCTACAGATATCAGTCTCAGTCCCCATCAAAATCAGTCAGTTTAGTCTACAGATATCAGTCTCAATCCACAACATATCAGTCTCACCTATGTTGGCCTTCTGCATCTGCGGTGGAAAGTGGCAGAGCTACAACTCTGTTTATCAGACCAAAAATCGAATTTCTCATAAAAACAGTCTGGTCTACTAACTTTATGGAAAGATGGGACTCTCACAAACAGGATGTTGTTCTCTGTTTTGCTCTACGACCCCCACAAGCCTAATGGGACACGTCTGAAGTTGGTACCGATGATGTGCCAACTTCGGTCTGTACCATCCGAACCGTCCGGGCTACTAATATGACCCCACTATGGAAAGGAGAGACTCTCACGGACATGATGGTGTTCTCCATTTTGCCTACAATTTTCTCACAGGCTGCCACCGCTACAATATATTATTAAAAAGGTTCAAAATGGAACCCCTCCCATCGCAAAAAGGTTTTGGTTTGAACCTTTGCACATGGGGTTCCTCGAAGACCCTTTTCAGAGAGTGCTCTAGAACACTCTCAGTAGACCTATAACCTTAACATGTACAAACAGCTGTTCTGTGGTAGTGGGATACCAACTCTGATGTTGCTGTTATATTTTCATGTAAGTAATATTCTGGTGTGGCATACTGTATGTTTACTTGTATTCTATATTTCTAACCTCTTCCATGGCACTTTACACATTTCTTTCAGAGTTAAAGTTATCTTGGTTTGTTTTCTACAAGGTGTGCTTTTTTTCCAATAATCATTATCTTACACTACTTGTGTGTTATTACAGGATTAACAGCGTTATAACATAGCATTTATTACTATATCAAATGGATTATACTGCTATTATCTATTATTATTAGATTGAGAAAATTGAGAAAGAAAATAAAAAATAAAATGTTCTTCCTTTTATAAAAGTATATCATGTCCTATAGGGGTTAAAAAGTGGGGACTTTAAAAAGGCTTTCACCTTGTTGTTGATAGTTTTACAGAAGGGGAGAGATGGTTTGCTTCCCAAATGGCACCCTATTCCCTATGGGCCCTGGTCTAAAGTAGTGCACTATATAAGGACTAGGGTGCTGGTTGAGACCCAACCATGGCTTACCATGTCATTCTATGTGTCTATGGCTAGATGTGAAGTGTATTATCATGATATACTACTCTGCGTGTCTATACAATGTGTCCAAATAACCTAGAGGAGTTCAAGCAGTATGTGGTTTTTTATTTGAAGTTGATTTGTTTTGTTTGTTGCTTTTTGTCGTAAACGTCTTTACAATGCTCCTAAAACTCAAAGAGCGTTTGGAGAAGCATCCTGGGTAGTATGACTGCAGAGGCGAGATAGAGAAGGACGTGGCTCTATAAAATGCTGCTCTTTTCTCTTTTTTCCCCATCCCTCCATCTGCACCTTGATGTCTGATGAAGGAGAGAACCCCACCCTGAAAACATGTCTTCTTCAAGAGTTTATGAAAAGACGAAATATCAAATTCACATATTTTGGTTTTTAACTGTTTGTCCCAAATATTCCCACACTATTTTTATCACTATGAACTTAAAATGGATATATTTTATTAAATTAGGCGATTCAGTGTATTTGTTTTCAAAGGACATAACTTATCTTATATCTTCCTAGGGCCCAGTCAGTGCTGAGAGTGGAGACAATGAGACATGTTTTATTGAGAGGAGAGCGGAGCTGAGTCGGTCCACTGGCCAGATTGCAGAACTCTGCTCTAACTGAATCTTACCGCCTTATGGCCGATTGACGTGATAAAAGGCCTGGTCTCGCATGGCTGCGTAGGCGACCATTAAATGATTGCCACTTTAATTGGCTCTGTTAATGCAGTCATTTGTAAGATGGCACCACGGGCCACGGGCCAGCCACAAAATGGCTGCCATCGGCTCCCTCAGCTAATCTCTCCCTCTTCCACAACAATCCATTAATGTATACCTTAATTCCATTCCACTGACCCAAGTCAATGTCCATAGCCCATAGCCCATAGCCCATAGCCCATAGCCCATAGCCCATAGCCCATAGCCCATAGTCCATAGCCCATAGCCCATAGCCATAGCCCATAGCCCATAGCCCATAGCCCATAGCCCATAGCCCATAGCCCATAGCCCATAGCCCATAGCCCATAGCCCATAGCCCATAGTCCATAGTCCATAGCCCATAGCCCATAGCCCATAGTCCATAGCCCATAGCCCATAGCCCATAGTCCATAGCCCATAGCCCATAGCCCATACACCACCAGAGGTAGTGGTCTCCGTTTGTATTGATATAACTCTCTCTGGCTGGGAAGTTTATTTGCATCGTAAATCATCATTATCTCTCCCATGTAAAGTAACAGAGATAGCTTTTCTCAATGGAAGACCAGGTGACAGTATTCTGGTAGATATTAGGAAGAGCCACAATGCTAACGTCAAAGGAGCCATGTGGAATCACATTTTTCAAAACTCGACTGTAGGCCTCTCATTGCCGTATCCTTTGAATAAAAAGCCAAACTCGAGGTCAGATGTTCATGGAAAGAGAAATCTAAAATCTCCAGTATGCTTCTTTAGTTTGATTCAATCGATATGTTCATTTTTCATTGTGTGTAGCTAGCTAGATGCAGAGAGCCGAGTCATTTCAGTATACAGTACCAGTCAAAAGTTTGGACACACCTACTCATTCAAGGGTTTTTCTTGATTGGTTTTTCTTTCTTTTTAAAATGTTCTACATTGTAGAATAATAGTGAAGACATCAAAACTATGAAATAACACATGGAATCATGTAGAGTCGTAACCAAAAACAAATCAAAATATATTTTATATTTGAGATTCTTCAAAGTAGCCACCCTATGCCTTGATGACAGCGTTGCACACTCATGGCATTCTCTCAACCAGCTTCATGAGGTAGTCACCTGGAATGCATTTCAATTAACAGGTGTGCCATGTTAAAAGTAGTTAATTTGTGGGATTTCTTTCCAACTTAATGCATTTGAGCCAGTCAGTTGTGTTGTTACAAGGTAGGGGTGGTATACAGAAGATAGCCCTATTTGGTAAAAAAACAAGTCCATATTATGAACACTTCAAATAAGCAAAGAGAAATTACAGTCCATCATTACTTTAAGACGTGAAGGTCAGTCAATCTGGAAACTTTCAAGAACTTTGAATTTCTTCAAGTGCAGTTGCAAAAACCATCAAATCGCTATGATGAAACTGGCTCTCTCTCCGCCACAGGAAAAGAAGACCCAGAGTTACCTCTGCTGCAGAGGGTAAGTTCATTAGAGTTATCAGCCTCAGAAATCGGCAATTAACTGCACATCAGATTGCACCTCACAGAGTTCAAGAACAGACATATCTCAACATCAACTGTTCAGAGGAGACTGCGTGAATAAGGCCTTCATGGTCTAATTATTGCAAAGAAACCACTACTAAAGGACACCAATAAGAAGAAGAGACTTGCTTGGGCCAAGAAACATGAGCAATGGACATTAGACTGGTGGAAATTTGTCCTTTGGTCCTTTGAGATTTTTGGTTCCAACCGCCGTGTCTTTGTGAGACGCAGAGTAGGTGAACGGATGATCTCCTCATGTGTGGTTCTCACCATGAAGCATGGAGGAGGAGGTGTGATAGTGTGGAGGTGCTTTGCTGGTGACAATGTTGGTGATTTATTTCAAATTCAAGGCACACTTAAACAGCATGGCTCCCACAGCATTCTGCAGCGATATGCCATCGCATCTGGTTTGCGCTTAGCGGGACTATCATCTGTTTTTCAACAGGACAATGACCCAACACACCTCCAGGCTGTGTAAGGGCCATTTGACCAAGAAGGAGAGTGATGGAGTGCTGCATCAGATGACCTGGCCTCCACAATCACCCTACCTCAACCCAATTAAGATGGTTTGGGATGAGTTGGACCGCAGAGTGAAGGAAAAGCAGCCAACAAGTGCTCAGCATATGTGGGAACTCCTTCAAGACTGTTGGAAAAGCATTCAAGGTGAAGCTGGTTGAGAGAATGCCAAGAGTGTGCAAAGCTGTCATCAAGGCCCTTGAATGAGTGGGTGTGTCCAAACGTTTTACTGGTCTGTGCGACTTTGTTCTGTTTGAAACCAACTATGTTGCAGTTGTACATGTCAGGGGATTTCTTTAAAAAGTATATTTTACAAAAACTACAAGCAAAATAAAACTCCAAACACTGTGTTTATGTACACATGTATTGCAAATGATCTTTTGTATGTGTATTATATATCTACTCACCTGTGAAGTGGTCATCATCACAGTGTATTTACCATACTTCTGTGTTATTACTGTTCTGTGTTTAAAGTGAGTATTTTCCAGATATGCCCAGAAGCCTTCTTGTATCAGGCTACACTACTGTACTTTATCAATACCCTGTACTGTATGTAAATGTTACTCTTGACAAAAGAGAAAGTTTCTCATTCATCTCGGCCCGATATCAAAGGTTTATATCAAACTAATATATCATATTTAACTGTTGATCCTCAAACTCAATATACTTTGTCTTTAAACAAGTCACCCCCAGGCTTCACGTTCGTCTATTCTTTCAAGGATGCTGATGCCATTAGTAACGCAAGGTGATTCTGCTTTGCTTTTTGAAACATGACGGATGATTCAGCCGACTCTTTCCTCACTCTCTCTCTCTCTCTCTCTCTCCCTCATTCTCTCACTTTCAGGAAGAGAGAAGGAGCTGGTGCTCTCAGCTCAAGTCTTCACTGAAGCACACACACACACACACACACACACACACACACACACACACACACACACACACACACACACACACACACACACACACACACACACACACACACACACACACACACACACACACACACACACACACACACACACACACACACACACACACACAGGCAGGCAGGCAGGTGGGGCGAGCTGAGGAGAGGCAGGGGGTGGGGGGCTGCGGCGAAGGCTTCTCAGTGCATTAACTTCTCTGGGAGTTATTTGCCCGAGGTGATTAATATGTTTGTCAGCGCTGCTCTCTGAGGTACGGAGGGGGAGCGAGAGAGAGAGAGTGAGAGACTTGGCCCGGCAGCGTTCACCACAACAACGACCAGGGGGATTCACACCACCGCTCTTCTTCTTTCTCTTCTTCTTCACTCTCCATCCCGCCTTCCCTGTCTCTTTTGTTCCATCCTTCCTCTACAGAAGGCTGTCTTTATTCCTGTGTTTGTTTGTGGAGCAGGGCTTTAAGGGCCCTCCCACGTAAGGCCGGGGGAACGTCCACGACTGGAGACAAGAGGGAGGCATTATTGGGGCTGATTGGTGAGGCCATGGCACAGCTGTGCTGGTTTCTGGGTTCCTCTCTCAGGAGGACCGGGAGGGGCAGGGAGTAGGAGGGGTGAGGGACTACAAAGTGCTGCTGAAATTGAAGTCGGCCTCTGTGTTCTCCCTCTGAAGATCGACACACCAGAGGCTCATCTCTCTGAAATGAAGGGGTTCTATAGCCTGTCAACAGAACCCCTGCTGTGTGCAGCAGAACACTCTCCCTCTCCAGGAATTTAATGCAGTTTATCCCCATTTCTCTCTCTCCTCTCTCTCTCTCTCTTAGCTGCTAAACTCTAAAACTGTTTTTTTTATGACAGCACTTTACATTACCTAGTGGTAACCTATAACCTACTGTATGTAACATTACTAGCCATAGGGTATAACCTCTAATTACAATGTACCTGCTATGTACTGTAAGTACAGGCAATTAAAAGGTACTTACCACTGTTCATTCATTTAATTGTACGAAAATTACAAGAAATTGTGAGCATAAAAAGTTGCAATTGCTCCATAGCTGCATGTAGTAACTCCTAGCCTGTTACAGGTTAATGACACACAGGGTATTTAAGCAATAAGGCACGATGGGGTGTGATATATGGCCAATATACCACGGCTAAGGGCTGTTCTTAGGCACAACGCATCGCGGAGTACCTGGACACAGCCCTTGGCCGTGGTATATTGGCCATATACCACAAACTCCTGTGGTGTCTTATTGCTCTTATAAACTGGTTACCAACGTAATTAGAGCAGTAAAAATACATGTTTTGTCATACCCGTGGTATACACCACTGCTGTCAGCCAATCAGCGAACCACCCAGTTTAGAATCCTCTGTTAGTTATTATGTAATGTAATGTATTTTTTATTCACATTCTTAACTCATGATCTCAACGTCAATGTTTTTTAAAAATGTTAAACAAGTTAAAACATTACTGATTTTACTGATGTCTATATTTTTTAGATTGTTGTATTGATTTGATTTGATTTTGTTGTTGTTTTTGTATTGATTGTGATTGTGATTGACTTTACACCTGTCCCTTTGAAAATATATTAAATGTCTTAGGTGCTCCTGTTTGGAATTTAATATATGAAAAAATATGCTGTTGAAAAAATATTAAATATAAAAGTTTACAGTATATGAAAAAAAGTATCCATTAACATTGACCTGTTTGTTTTTTCTATTCTATTCTAGTAAATACATCCAAAACTAGAAGGATGACAACATGGATGAAGAAAGAACACAAAAAAACAAGATAAATGAAATCAACAAAAATACAAAAAGAGAGGACATTGTCAGGATCCCTTCTATCAAGAGGCTCAAAAGGGGAGAGTGGATGGAAGATGTTTTGGCCAAGCACCATAACAACGGCCTAAACCACTGCGCCTGGAGTTTTAGGGGCAGAGCGAGATATAGCTTTCCCCTGGGACAAGCCTTGCTGGGCGGACGAGACCAAGAGAAAGGGCACCATAAAACTATTTTATTTTTCTAAACTTTTTTAAGTTTATGATTTCCAAAAAGAGCAAAGAGTAATGTATGTAAATATATTATTATATGTAATGTATAAGTATGCTTAAAAAAATGTGAGGGGTAAACAAACAAACTAAAAAACAGAGATGTATAATGTGTCTTTGGGAAGTTCAGGTGAATGGGAGGTGTGTGGGGGGGACAAGACGCTGATGGTAAGGGACTGCTTGTCTGCCTGGCATGACTCATATGGACGTCATGGTAATGACATGGTAACACCGTGGTGACGCCGTAGCAACAACCCCAGATGGCAGGCGAATGAGTGCTTGGCTGCGTCTTCCATGGAAAGGGTAAAAAACGTATGACATCACACACAAACTCTGACCACTAATGGGCCACATTTACAGGTCAGCCTCTGCAGTTAACTTGCAATTTAGAATGAATTACTTTCTGTGGGTCATGGTGAAAGTTAGGGAGTGAAAACATGAAGTGATGTCATATAATGGGGGACATTTAAACTCTAGTGTGGAGCTAAACTCTCGGAGCTTCCTTCCACTATAAAAACTGCTCTTCTCTACACGTTGCGCTTCCAGTTCACTTTGTATCTCTGTAGCTTGAACTAAAGACCCCCTCCAATGTCAATGGAAGAATAAGAAGGTGTGTGTTCAGCAAGGAAGCAGAGAAGCCTGTAAAAAGCCAGGGAACACACACTGAATTGTATTTAGGTGTCCAGGGGGGCATGTGGAGTTAAAGTTAACATGGACAACGGGTTGGAGGTTAAAGGTCAGGGGTTAGTATCAAGAGGTCATGTCTGTTGCCGGCCACAGCAGGCCCCTGAATCACGGCGTCGCTACCAAAACATGTTGTTGTGTAGTTGTGGTTGAGGTGGCTGTGCTGTGTAGTAAACAAATCACTTCTTTTGTACATCGTGTTGGGGTGGGGGGTGGTGGGCAGGTTGGGGATCGAGCTACAAATTAGAAACATGGGAGCTGTCCACTCCCAATCGTCACTTGGTACGCGCCCCAAATGGCACCCTATTCCCTATATACTACTGTTGAAAAGTAGTGCATTATGTGGGAAATAGGGTGCCATTTGGGATGTAGTCTTTGACTCCTCCATCCATCTTAGGTTTGGGCTCCAGCTCATTCTGAGAGGGAGAGGGAGAGGGAGAGAGAGAGAGGGAGATGGAGAGAGAGAGAGGGAGAGAGAGGAGGGGGGGAGAGAGGGAGAGAGAGAGAGAGAGAGAGAGAGAGGGAGAGAGAGAGGGAGAGAGAGAGGGAGAGAGAGAGAGAGAGAGAGAGAGAGAGAGAGGAGAGAGAGAGAGAGAGAGGGAGAGAGAGAGAGAGAGAGAGAGAGAGAGAGAGAGAGAGAGAGAGAGAGAGGGGGAGAGAGAGAGAGAGAGAGAGAGAGAGAGAGAGAGAGAGGGAGAGAGAGAGAGAGGGAGAGAGAGAGAGAGAGAGAGAGAGAGAGAGAGAGAGAGAGAGAGAGAGAGAGAGAGAGAGAGAGAGGAGAGAGAGAGAGAGAGAGAGAGAGAGAGAGAGAGAGAGAGAGAGAGGAGGGAGAGAGAGAGAGAGAGAGAGAGAGAGAGAGAGAGAGAGAGAGAGAGAGAGAGAGAGAGAGAGAGAGAGAGAGAGAGGGAGAGAGAGAGAGAGAGAGAGAGAGAGAGAGAGAGAGAGAGAGAGAGAGAGAGAGAGAGAGAGAGAGAGAGAGAGAGAGAGAGAGAGAGAGAGAGAGAGAGAGAGAGAGAGAGAGAGAGAGAGAGAGAGAGAGAGAGAGAGAGAGAGAGAGAGAGAGAGAGAGAGAGAGAGAGAGAAAAGGTTCTGTCAAAACCAACCAACAACATTTTATTGAAGTCTCTTTAAACCTTTCTATTTATATCAAACTCTACTTGAGTGACATCCTTCTATATTTAAACATTGTACTAATAACATGCTGTCAGACATGGTGGGAAAAAGTCCATTGTAGCCATTTACTAATGTTGTATTTATTGTATTACTGAGTAAGAAAAAAAAAACATTTATAAATGATGAATATAAGTATATCTATTTGTGATCTGCAACCCTTGGAATTAAATTAGCTTTTAATTTTTAATTTTATCAATATTTGATTTCATGACGCAGGACTTAATGCACTGTCGAACATATCGAGAGATTTATACTATAATTGTGTGGCATTATTTCTGTTTGTCTATTTACTGTTCTTCCTTTGGTTCAGCTATTGAATGTAACTTCAAAAACTCTTGGACTTTTTATGTAAATGTTGTTCTTTTTTAAAAACAAACCAACTGTACTCTGTAACAATATGTATGTTGTACATTACACAATGATAATATAGCAAACGATTATTCTACCATAATGCTGGACTACGGTCACGTCAAGGCCAAAGTGACTGGGGAAGGTATTATGTGGAACACACCAGTGCCCTGCAGACAGACTCACTCCAGATAAGTGTAATCATTACTGGATCAGTCAGAACGCTTCTCACCAAGGCTTTTAACATTTGATGAGAACAAGAACACCAGGAGAGGAGAATCGCAGAGCCGCATACTGTCCTGTGTGCCAGATAAAATATGTTTTTCAAATATAGTTTTCTTTCTTCTTCTCTCTTCTGAGGTGAAAGAGAGAGAGAGAGGGAACGAGGGATTAGCGCTGCAGAGGGGGTGGTGGGGGGGTCCCGGGGGGGTCCCACAATGACAGCGCTAAGATAAAAACCTGAGGTGTGTTCGAGGGGATTTTGGAAGCATATTCCAGAGGGGGGTTGAGGATCCAGTTTTGAGGACAGGGAACGAGGGGAATGAGGGGACACCCTATCCCTCTCCTCTCTGAGCGGAGGACAGAATGGTACTGGAAAACACTGAGCTCTCTTTCCTTTCTGAGTTCACCACTGCCTCTGCTGCAGATCAAGCTTCCCTATACCACAATGAGCTGCTTTCTCTGACAGGCTGGCCTATGGACGTTTCCCTGAACTCAGATGTGACTGTATCTGATAGGCAGGCTTAAGGACATTTCCCTGGACTCGGGTGTGACTGTATCTGATGGGCTGGCCTAAGGACGTTTCCCTGGACTCTGATGTGACTGTATCTGAGAGGCTAGCCTAAGGACGTTTCCCTGGACTCACATGTGACTGTATCTGGTGGGCTGGTCGAAGGACATTTCCCTGGACTCAGATGTGACTGTATCTGATAGGCATGCTTAAGGACGTTTCCCTGGACTCAGGTGTGACTGTATCTGGTGGGCTGGTCGAAGGACGTTTCCCTGGACTCAGGTGTGACTGTATCTGGTGGGCTGGTCGAAGGACGTTTCCCTAGACTCAGATGTGACGGTATCTGATAGGCAGGCTTAAGGACGTTTCCCTGGACTCAGGTGTGACTGTATCTGGTGGGCTGGTCGAAGGACGTTTCCCTGGACTCAGGTGTGACTGTATCTGGTGGGCTGGTCGAAGGACGTTTCCCTGGACTCAGATGTGACGGTATCTGACAGGCTAGCCTATGGACGTTTCCCTGGACTCAGATGTGCCGGTATCTGACAGGCAACCCTGTGGACGTTTCCCTGGACTCAGATGTGACAGTATCTGATAGGCTAGCCTATGGACGTTTCCCTGGACTCAGATGTGACGGTATCTGACAGGCTAGCCTATGGACGTTTCCCTGGACTCAGATGTGACGGTATCTGATAGGCTAGCCTATGGACGTTTCCCTAGACTCAGATGTGACGGTATCTGATAGGCTAGCCTATGGACGTTTCCCTGGACTCAGATGTGACGGTATCTGACAGGCAACCCTGTGGACGTTTCCCTAGACTCAGATGTGACGGTATCTGACAGGCAACCCTGTGGACGTTTCCCTGGACTCAGATGTGACGGTATCTGACAGGCAACCCTGTGGACGTTTCCCTGGACTCAGATGTGACGGTATCTGACAGGCTAGCCTGTGGACGTTTCCCTGGACTCAGATGTGACGGTATCTGACAGGCAACCCTGTGGACGTTTCCCTGGACTCAGATGTGACGGTATCTGACAGGCAACCCTGTGGACGTTTCCCTGGACTCAGATGTGACGGTATCTGACAGGCAACCCTGTGGACGTTTCCCTGGACTCAGATGTGACAGTATCTGACAGGCTAGCCTGTGGACGTTTCCCTGGACCCAGATGTGACGGTATCTGACAGGCTAGCCTATGGACGTTTCCTACAGTTGAATGGATGCAAGGTTCCAGAGAAATAAACCTATTTTGCTTCATTATTTGTCTCTGAGACGACAGAACGGGAATCGTAACAAGTGGACAGGGGGACAGCTGTATGTTGACAGGTCGGGGAGGCAGGTAGCCTAGCTTTTAAGAGCAAAGGGCCAGTAATGAAAAGGTCACTGGTTCAAATCCCAGAGTCAACTACATGAAAAGGCAATGTACCCTGGAGCAAGGCACTTAACTGTAATTGCTCTCAATAAGTGTGTCTGATAAGAACATATTAGCTGTATGTGGCACAAATGATGAGACCTGAACCAAAAAAGTGTGTGCGTGGAAACACATGTGTTCTAGAGGAAAATCCCCTGTCAACCTCTCACCACTCTATCAGTTGTTGCAAAGCTCAAGGGACTCTTGCTGTCAAGTCTGCACTGGCACTGAGAGAGACTGGGACCTGATGTAATAAAAAAGACAAGCAAATAAATCCAAAAAAATAACTACGATGTCAATCTAACAGAGATCTGGGAGCCGCGACCTCTGGGGTGTCACAGAGACAAATATTCTGGTTCTGTTGTTCTTTGGTCTGTTTGAGACTTTCCGTTCTCATGTCGACCTGTTGTCCATCCCTGATGATAGAGATGTGTGATAAAAGCAGTGTTAAAACTACTCCTGCACACAAGTTTGCTTCTGCACCCTTGTAAATATGTAGGCCTATCGGAACTTACACATACAAATAAACAAGCATAAGTGAATGTTATTGCAGGGAGTATTTTTTTGTCTTTGAGCATAGAATATTGGTAAGAATTTGTTTTATTCCCAGCACCACAGAAATAGGTGGTGGTGGTGGTTGTGTGTGTGTGTGTGTGCGTGCGTGTGTGTGTTAATGTTTGCTCTGAAAGGGATGAAAATGTTTTTATTTAAGTGTGTGGATATGCCAAACAGGTGTGAAGCAGACTTCACTATAGCTCTGTTACAGTCTAAGGCTAATAACTGTACTGTGCCCCCCACCCCCTACTCCTAAACTCACCTATACCCCTTTGCCCTCTAACCCACTTATCTCAATAATATACGGCTTCCCGGAAATCCACACGCTTCCTTACAAAACCCTGATTTGTTTGTAACCTAAACCCTGTCTCATCTAAAATCAGACCCTGACCCTGTCTCATCTGAACCCAGACCCTGTCTCATCTAAAATCAGACCCTGACCCTGTCTTATCTGAACCCAGACCCTGTCTCATCTAAAATCAGACCCTGACCCTGTCTTATCTGAACCCAGACCCTGTCTCATCTAAAATCAGACCCTGACCCTGTCTTATCTGAACCCAGACCCTGACCCTGTCTTATCTGAACCCAGACCCTGTCTCATCTGAACTCAGACCCTGTCTCCTCTAAAACCAGACCCTGACCCTGTCTCATCTAAAATCAGACCCTGACCCTGTCTCATCTGAACCCAGACCCTGTCTCCTCTAAAACCAGAAACCTCAGTCCTAACCAAACCCAGTTCAGACCCAGTTTATCCTATAGTATCTGATACAACTCTCAACCCTCTAAGCCAAACCCACAGACCTACCCCCCCCCCCACCTTATAGCTTATCCATCACCATCCTGGGTCCCTACGCCCTCTGCAGTCCCCCAAAGCACAAAGGTTGGAGTGGTGTAGAAGTAAGCCCCGTGAAAGAGAAACCCTTCCATTCTGTTCGTGTCTGTCTATCTATCTGTTTACGGCTTATAAACTTTGTGCTTTTGTATTCCAAATGTACAGAGTCCCCCCCCTCCCCTCCCTTCTCTGTCTATATCAGAACGTTGTATAACTGTATATTCAAAACAAGGACTCTTCATGTGCAAACAAATCTATTTCTTTCTTCTTCTTTTTGGTAATTGTTCCAAGGTCATATAGTTTAAAAGATGAGTAGGTAAATGAAAAACATAAATAAAGAGATATATTGAACAATTTAAAGAGACCACATTTTCAGCTGTACTCTGTACTCATCTGTACTCTATCTTCTTGTTTTGTCCTACTTTCTGTATGCTTCCAATGTGCTTCAGAGATACAGTACTATTATGATATTGTTAAATTATTATCACAATTATTATTGCAGTTATTATCATGATTACTACAGTTATTAATAAATATTTATTTCCTCGACGAGAGACTGATATCTTGGTCAAATGTGTGTATGTGTGTGTGTGTGTCAGAGATAGGCAAAAGATGCATTCAAATCTATAATGTTAAAAATACAAGATACACTAAAGACCAATGTACCAAACTAAAATAGAACATACTTTTGAGTTGATTTTAGATAAAATACAGATACATACAGGTAGGTATTTAGTATTTTCAAAATACCAAATAAGTATGCAAGTACACACCATTACTATAACGACATTCTCAGTAACAGTAGCAAAAGAACGTTGGGCTTACTTAGACTGTAATACACTATGGGGTTGTTTATCTGCCTTAGTTGAATGCTCTGACTCCGAGGATGTGAGCAGAGTGGAGCTGGAGTGGAGCAAGGAGTAGAGCGTGTGTAATTTGGTTCGAGTGTGGAGCAGATTTAAAAAATGTTTGAGTGTCTCTCCCTCCAATGTCACTCCGGTACAGCTCAGCCACATGCTCTGCCCAGCAGTTTTTATTTCCTTCATCACTGTTCTTCTAATTAGGCGTATTCTATTCCTATTATTTAGCTTACCCAACCACTAATGCACAGATATGTTGATATGGGGTATACCAAGAAATAGGTCACACAGCCTGTGTTATTGAAAGTAAGACAACGAATGAGCGCATGCTGCAGCAGCGAAGACGTTTAGATTTCCGTACAGGCTATTGTTAGTTAAGAAAAGAGGAGTTGAAGTTTGCTACAGTGCTAAAGTTCTCTATCAACTGTAAGAGGTGAGCCCAACAGAACCAGTGACTACTGAAGTGTCTGATCCTCAATAGATTAGAGAAAATCAAGTAGTTTTTTAACACAGCGGCCACATATCATCAGGTAGGTCCTGGTTCAATAGCCTACAACATGGAATGTTGGAATGTTGAAAATGAATAGAGCGAATTTGGAGCGACTGTTATTTTTTTTCAGAAAGGGAAAAGTACAACAGGGGAGGATGTTGACTGATGAATGGGATTTTCGACCACTCACCTCCGCTCACATACTCTGCACTGACTGTAAGTCATTTTGCATAAGAATGTCTGCTAAACTACCAAAATGTAAATATAAATGTAAAAATTAACAATTGCATAGCAGTCCGAGTATTATAATTGGCCTTCTTCAGGAGCAGAGTTCATTATAATAATACCCAGCATGCTTTGCATGTGTTCATTTTCACATATACATTAACATTTTGGTCATATAGCAGACACTCTTATCACACCATAGTGCCATCAGACTTCTGATACCAATGCTGGGTGAAAATTATGAACCACTATAATTTAATACAAATACTTATAATATAAACCATTTTTAAAACATACAAATTACAGGTCTCAAACATAACGTGTTACAAAATACATTGGATTCTAGTTCAGGTCAGTGAAATACAAATGACAAAATAGTCAAAAGTAATTTAAATACTTCCCATCTGGTGTGTGTGTGTGTGTGTGTGTGTGTGTGTGTGTGTGTGTGCGTGCGTGCGTGCGTGCGTGCGTGCGTGCGTGCGTGCGTGTGCGCGTGTGTGAGATTCAATCAGTTCAAGTGTTAACCCATGACAACCCACAACTGCAGGTAACTTAGTGTGGCAGGTAGCTTAGTGGTTAGAGCGTTGGACTAGTAACTGAAAGGGTTGTTAGATCAAATCCCTGAGCTGACAAGATAAAAATCTGTTGTTCTGCCTCTGAACAAGGCAGTTAACCCACTGTTCCTAGGGTGTTGTTGTAAATAAGAAATACTTAAATAAAGTCAGTGAAAAGAATACACCATAATATAGCTATCTCCCTCATTCTTTGTTCATCCTGTATATCCTTATAAAATATCCACTGTCTCCAAGAATGCAATGCCTTGTCATTTTAAGGACTTAATTGCCTTCAGAATTACAAGTTAACTGTAGCTATAATTGTTTATTTATAGTTTATTGGTGACTTATATCAACTGGTCCCCCATACTAACAAGTGTACACACTAACTTAAAAGACAACGGCAACAAGAGCAGCCGCTCACCGATTTGACACCTCTGACATCGACTAAATATAAATAATAATACTGCTATGCAGTTGTGGGTTTATCGGCGTAGTGGCACAGAAGATCCGCGTTGAAATGTAAGGGTAATGTCCGGTTGAACAGTGTTTACTGTGAATGCAGCAACGGGAACATTGCCTTTAATTGTCAATTGCGCTATAAAGCGGATCTTCAGCGCTATGGATCGAATAGAGTTCTAGGCTTTAGTGCAGCGTGTTGAAGTATTGTGGTGCACAAACGACCCAGGTTCGAAACCAGTCGGTCACAAAGACAGACAAGGAACCTCATTATATTGATAAACGTCAGTCAGTCTACATTCTGTTGATGCCAGTGGAGTCACAGCCCAGAACAGTCGATGCCAACTCAAGTCCCAGTCCCACAGACACAGAGAGAGACACTGAGCCTGTGAGAGGGATGATGTGGGTTTGATACCTATTTGTCTTCGCTCCCCTCGGGGACGCAAGACGGAGTGCTCCTGTCCATTTCCATGGTGATCATTTACCTAAACAAAACAAACGCTTCATCGATCCCCTCAATCCTTTTTCAACGCAACAACCACGGAACGCACATACACATACACACACATATACCGGTACACACACACAGAAACACACACATAAAGAACAAACAGCCCACTCCACCTAACAGCATTGATCCCCCTACACACCACTTTGTCATCCCCTATAAAAAAAAATCCACTAAACTAGCTGCTGTCTCACTGCTGCCAGAGAGTACTGTACACCATTACACTGTTTTAGCAGGTTGTGTTCTTCCACACCAGATTAGAGAACTCTCACTTAGCTAGTGTTCTCTCTCTCCCCACCATCCTCCTTGCTAAACTAACCCAGTGGTCGGGACGGGCGGGCGGGTGGGCGGACGGATGGCAGAGGCAATAGCGGCGTCATTTAATTACCCAATAATTAAGCACATTAGCTAGCCCTCACTATATAAACCAGCCACGGGTAACTGCCCTTATGGAAAAACCCACATGATTTCATATGTGGAGTATCTCATGACTTCACACACGTGAAATCATGTGAAACCATAGCTGTGTTCGAATACTCATACTAACCATACTATTTGTGACGTAAATTGATTATGTAGTATGCATATTGGCCATATTATGGATATAGTTAGCATGCCAAAATTTCACGGATGTAGTACTACATTCACCAAAATACGACGTATTCAAGCAGTGGACACTATTTCCATGCTTTTAGGGCCCATAATGCAATTCTTCAAAATATTGGTGTGGCTTCACGAAGTGAAACGTGAAAATATGCAGCCGAAGTCCAACGAGAACTTAAACAAATTAATTGCTTTAACTAATTATGACAAATGTTAAGAAAATATTGAGCAATGTAGTAAAGTAATGACTTTTCAAATAAGATACGTTATGTTGGCTAACAATTTGTTCGCTACGCTAAAAGGACACTGTTCGTTTACAGTATACTAAAATTAACTAATAGTATATAGTATATAATCATTAAGTATGTAGTATACAGTATTTTAGTATTGGTATTTGAACACAGTTCATGTGTTTTTGTGATGATGTGGATTTTCACATGTAATCACATATCCTTTCACATGTGGATTCACATTTTCATAAGGGATTTCACATGTGATGCTCTGCAAAAAAAATTACATTTATTTTTTATTTATTTATTTAACCAGTCAAGTCAGTTAAGAACACATTCTTATTTTCAATGACGGCCTGGGAACAGTGGGTTAACTGCCTGTTCAGGGGCAGAATGACAGATTTGTACCTTGTCAGCTCGGGGGTTTGAACTCGCAACCTTCCGGTTACTAGTCCGGTTACTAGTCCGGTTACTAGTCCAACGCTCTAACGCTCTAACCACTAGGCTACGCTGCCGCCCCATTATAATACACCCACTGTGCTTTTAAACTTACATATCTGATATGACTACATAGTATTTTCATTTATACAGTGCCTGTGATTTGAACTCACAACCTCTTAGTTCACCGCATTGCAATCTTCCTGATACACAATCATGTCTGTGTCAATAACTGAATCCACCAGTGGAGGTTCCTCAGAGGCCCAACCTCAGTGAATTACAGAAAAAAACTAATAGTGAAACATTTAAAAAGTTATCATTTTTAGATAAAACTATACTATATATATTCACGTCACCAAATAATTGATTAAAACACTGTTTTGCAATGAAGGTCTACAGTAGCTTCAACAGCACTCTGTAGGGATAGTTTCCGTCATCCTCTGAGTACATTGACTTCAAAACAAAATGTAAGAGGCTCGTGGTTCTCACCCCCTTCCATGTACATAAACAGTCATTATGACAACTTCCGGAGGACGTCCTCCAACCTATCAGAACTCTTGCAGCATTAACTGACATGTTGTCAGCCCAATCAAAGTATCAGCGAATTAATCTAGTACTGAAAGCATAAGCTACAGCTAGCTAGCACTGAAATGCATAACATGTGGTGAGTAGTTGACACAAAGAGAGAGAAAGACAATAGTTGAACAGTTTTGAACCATTTCATTTCTTAGAAGCAAGATAGAGTGGGAATGCTATAATATGTTGTATTTTTTTTCTTTCACTTACTTAGCTAGCAAATGTAGCTAGCTAGTTTACCCTACTCAAACACCCGGCTCAAATAGAGAGGGATGCTATGTTAGCTAGCTGGCTATGGCTATCCAACACTGAAATACTTTCAAGTCAAGGTAAGCTTTTGGTTTTATTAATTTATTGCCACCGCGGCCTCCGGTGCACCTGCTAAACTGCTTGCTGACTGTATACTGTACTGCATGTTTGTTGCGGGTTTACTAATGCGTTAGTTCTAGTGGCTATGTTGACTATGACGTTAGCTAATATGGTGAAAACGATGTCGGCTGTGTGTAGCGGTTAAAAGTTATGATATGAAGGTTTGGCTTAGAAATATTTTTTCGCCTGGTCACAGGTGGGAGGAGGCAGTGGAGTAGGTAGACAGCTTGAAGTTCCTCTGTGTCCAAATCACTAAAGACTTCAAATGTTGCCTCTTCCCCCTCAGGAGATTGAAAAAGCATATTGACTGGCTGCATCACTGCTTGGTATAGCAATAGCACCTCCCTCGATCGCATGACGCTACAGAGGGTTGTGCGGACAGCCCAGTACATCGCTGGGGCCGAGCTCCCTAACATCCATGACCTCTATATCAGGCGGTGTGAAAAGAAGGCCCGGAAAATCTTCAAAGGCTCCAACCGTGCTGCCGCACAGCAACAGGTACCAGTGCATCAAGTCTGACACCCACAGGCTCTTGAACAGCTTCTATCCCCAAGGAATATGACTGATAAATAGCTAACAAAACAGCTACACAGACTATCTGAGTCAACCTTCTATCTTTATCAACCTTTTATATCAGTCTTTGCACTGTCTCTATACACACTCACAGAGCCCTACACACTCACACATACTGCCACTCCAACACTCACTCCATCATTTTCTCACTCACACATAATATGCACATACACTTATATTGATTCTACACACCCCTATTTAACTTATATCCTGTTACCTAGTCCCCTTACCCCTATACATATCTACCTCCATCACTCCAGTATCCCTGTACATATGGTATTGCTACTAACTTTTAAAATATTTTGTGTATATAGTATGCTTACTTACTTACTTTATTGTGTATTTCATATTTCGTATTCTTATTTCAAATCAAATCAAATGTATTTATATAGCCCTTCGTACATCAGCTGATATCTCAAAGTGCTGTACAGAAACCCAGCCTAAAACCCCAAACAGCAAGCAATGCAGGTGTAGAAGCACAGTGGCTAGGAAAAACTCATGGTCCTAGGGCTCAGGTCGTCCGAGAGAGAGAAAGAAAGAGAGAAGGAGAGAATTAGAGAACGCACACTTAGATTCACACAGGACACCGAATAGGACAGGAGAAGTACTCCAGATATAACAAACTGACCCGAGCCCCCCGACACATAAACTACTGCAGCATAAATACTGGAGGCTGAGACAGGAGGGGTCAGGACACCCCCGGACAGGGCCAAACAGGAAGGATATAACCCCACCCACTTTGCCAAAGCACAGCCCCCACACCACTAGAGGTATATCTTCAACCACCTGAGACAAGGCTGAGTATAGCCCACAAAGATCTCCGCCATGGCACAACCCAAGGGGGGGCACCAACCCAGACAGGATGACCACATCAGTGAATCAACCCACTCAGGTGACGCACCCCTTCCAGGGACGGCATGAGAGAGCCCCATTGTTATTGATTATTGTGTTGTTGGGTTTTGAATTTGCAAGAAAGGCATTACACTGTGCACTGAAGTCCACAAGTGAAAGGAAAAGGTGAGGAGAGTGTGTAGAGAAGGAATTACATGAGGATCAAAGGGATCATGCTGTTTGTATGTGGCTGCTATGAAACTTAATTGTGTTTGCATGTGATCAGGAATGTATAAATTCTGCCGATTCTGTTGAAAAAACAACTGTTGGACTAATTAATACACCCTAGATCAGCTAGATGCAGGCAAGAGTGTGCTAGGCGGTATTGAATGTGTCAGTGCCTGTCACCTTGATTACTCAAATATCTCTCAACCTGTGTACTTATGTTGTAAACTTTCATTCATAAGTTAGGTTGTAGATACCTCATGATGTTAATACGGAAAATTAGAGTATGATGCAGTAGCCTAAACCTATCAATGTTACATGTAGCTGGGTGAATGGAATACTGTATGAGTGACAGTTATCCCATATACTGTAATAGAAATAAGGCCCATGCTCATAAAAATAATGTATCGTCCTCCCTTATCATATAATGGCACCGAACACCACAGGATTCAATTTATACTCCTACACTTGGGTTTTAAAGAAAGAAGATCTCAGCTTTGTCAAAACTACACTCAAGAAAAACTTATATTTAAAAATTAAAAAAATTAAAAAATTATATTTATCACAGTGATTCAGGAGTAACATTAAACCAGAATAATATGCCACACCAACATTACACAACTATACAGAAAACCCTCAAATTGCTGAAATCAACGATAAGAGAATAGTCAGAATAACTGACAACTAAAATGGCAGTGCAGCTGGCAGTCTTTGGTAAGTGCAGAGATGTATTATAGGTAATGAATGTGTAGGGGAATGCTACAGACTTTGTGGTGGAGTAGAAAGTTCAGTGTACCTCAAATCCAGAGATGGTGAGTTCAAATCCCAGGTTCGGTTACACTTTAGCTGAACAGTGATAACACATGCAATTACACATGTGAAAACTTGATCACATGTGAAGTTAAAAAAAAGGGAAAAAAATTCACATATGAAGTGTTCCAAAAACACATGTTGACATATGAAATGTCACATGTGAAGTGTTCAGAAAATACATTTTCACATGTGGTGTTCCAAAAACATTAGACATTGAATCTTGAAGACAGGGGTGAGCCATCAGACCCCAATATAATCAAATACAGCAAAACACACACACACACACACACACACACACACACACACACACACACACACACACACACACACACACACACACACACACACACACACACACACACACACACACTCCTTCAGAGTGGAGCATGAAGCGGCAGACAAAAGCATTGTACCCCACAGGCCAGACTATTAGGGATAATACACGGCAGCCTCCCTGTATTGTTCCTCTCACCATGATTACACAGACCAACATGTAACAACATCTCAGACCCCACTATGTTACAGTCCATGACACAGAGAGAGAGAAAGAGGGAGAGAGAGAGAGAGAGAGAGAGAGAGAGAGAGAGAGAGAGAGAGAGAGAGAGAGAGAGAGAGAGAGAAAGAAAGAAAGAGAGAGAGAAAGAGAGAGAGAGAGAGAGAGCAAAGCAAAGCATTAATACTACTCAGTGGCAAAGCATTAATACTACTCAGTGATGCAGTAAATTAATTTTCAATTGCTTCTCTGGGTTCGAACAAAATTGTTTTGTTGAGGGGTGAAAAAGAGATTAAGGTTTTAATTATACTTGGTAATTCATTCCACCAAATAAATCTGTGCTAAAACGATCTCTTCTGAGGCGGCCGTGATGTGTCAGGCATATCACGGCCGCGGTTAATAAGACACGGTTATTAAGACACACACACGCATTCGCGCACACACACACACACACACACACACACACACACACACACACACACACACACACACACACACACACACACACACACACACACACACACACACACACACACACACACACACACACACACACACACACACGTGTGCACACACACACAGGCACGCACACACACATACACACGCTAGCCCATCAGTCATGTTTAGAGCTGTGCAGCCTCTTCCTCTGTACTGCACTTTAACAACTAATAACACTTCCTGTTTCTAAAGACAACAGATTAATCAAGGAGGCACCCAGGCTGAGGCAGAAGTTGGAGGGGACTGTTAGTCTATCTAAGGCCACTAATTATCTGGAATTTACTTAGTTTAATAACATCATTATTACAAATGAATTGCTTCTCAGTCACACCTCGGGATATCGTGAGAACATATGATATATAGCTGATTGCATTTATATAGTCATTTTCACGAAGCAGTTTTACATTTAAAAAAATCGGAGCTTACCTAAAAATCGGAGCTCATCTAATTTGCCTATCTGAGGAAAAAAAAGTATTTAAATTATATCAGCCATGTTTGTTCGATAATCAATTGATGTTTTGATCTAATTTGATCGTGATAACTGCTGAAAGTGTTGCTGAGTGTGTGCCCAACAATTAGAGAGGAATTACTGACAATTACCTCAGACACCTTCTGACACCATACGATTACCTGTCAGCTATGTTCAGGTGACAAGCAACTCCTATTGGAAAAGGTGTTAGCCTTCAACTCTCAGCCTTTTGCCAAATTGTTTGAATAAATTAAATCGATGTAAATCTTGTTTGGGTTTTTGCACTCTGGAGAGAGGTTCTAAATAGATGAAGGTAAGCGAGAAGAGAGAGAAAGAGGGGGATCGAGAAAGAGAGATAGGGAGAGAGAGGGGGAGAGAGAGAGAGAGAGAGAGAGAGAAGAGGGGGAGAGAAAGAGAGATAGGGAGAGAGGGGGAGAGAGAGAGAGAGAGAGAGAGAGAGAGAGAGAGAGAGAGAGAGAGAGAGAGAGAGAGAGAGAGAGAGAGAGAGAGAGAGAGAGAGAGAGAGAGAGAGAGAGAAAGAGGGGGATCGAGAAAGAGAAATAGAGAAAGAGAGAGAGAGAGAGAGAGAGAGAGAGAGAGAGAGAGAGAGAGAGAGAGAGAGAGAGAGAGAAAGAGGGGGATCGAAAGAGAGAGAGAGAGAGAGAGAGAGAGAGAGAGAGAGAGAGAGAGAGAGAGAGAGAGAGAGAGAGAGAGAGAGAGAGAAGTAGAAGAAAGAGAGGTGATGATCGGGACTGTCAAACTCTGCTTCCTGAAATCAAAAATCAAATCCTTTGTTTTGCTGATGTTGAGGGGGAGGTTGTCCAGGCACCACAATGCCAGTTCACTTATCACGTCCCCATACTGTAGGCTGAAACTACAACTATTCTGAAACTATTACTACAAAATAAAATAAAAACCATAAATTATGTCAAGTTTTTTATTTTTTTATTCTAAACTTTGGCAAAGATCAACTGTCTGGTGGGTAAATTCTGCCAGTAGATGTTAATGTTTCAAATAGGCCTAGCTTGTCCATCATTATCACTAGCTAACAGGGAAGACATCCCAGGGAGAGCACGGAGCGTGACTGGGCCAGGCTAGAACAGCCTGTGAAGTTGCTGGAGTTCGCAATCAACACGGACCAACTTCAAACTGACAACCAGTCACTGACAGCTTGCCTGATGGGCCCAAGTGTGTCTCTGACACTTTGCACAATAGAGATGGAGCTACTGATGAGGGAAGCAGAGTCTTTTGTAGCTCAGCAAATCAGAGCGTACAGCCATGGAGCAGCAGGACCCCAGGAAGATTCCAGCACAATGAATCCAGCAAGCATCTCGACCACAGTGCTTCAGAAATATATAGCTTCCTCGCATCGAAGATTGTGTCTGAGGTCACTGTCCAGCCGGAGGGTAAACCTGGCAGGGCATTAAGTGCCCTGTGTGAACCTGGGGGGCATGTTTACAGTCATCTCTCCAATTCTGGCAGGCAACAATGGTTGTTTATCCAAAGCTGTGCCCAGTGGCAGTGGATCTGGTTTCTGCCCCTGCATCCCAAGCGTTCATGGAGAGAATATTCTGTTTGTGGACTACTGTCATCAGGCTTGAGAAACCAGATGACCACCTCTCTGGAATGCAGTCTTCTTGAAAATAAACCAGAAAGTCTTGTTTGGTTGAACAGAAACACACACAAGCTGGCTGGCTGTGAACTGATAGATTTGTGAACCCTATTTAAAGGGCATAGTCAGTGATATATATTAATACTACAGAAATGTGCCATGACTTTTAAAACTTTTATTTAACTAGGCAAGTCAGTTAAGAACAGGGCAAAACAATAGATTCTTACCTTGTCAGCTCAGGGATTCAATCTTGCAACTGTTCAATTACTAGTCCAACACTCTAACCACTAGGCTACCTGCCGCCCCTACTTCATTTGCTGTTTTTTCCCCTCTCTATGTCCGTCAGATAAAGGTAAAGGTACTTGATTATTCTTACTATATCTACTACTAAAGTTTTAAAAAGTATTGGATTGGTGTAAACATAGAGAGTTTCCTTCTACCATATTTATTGCACCATCTAGGCACTTATCTTTTAAAACCAAGTCACATTAAAATTGATTTATCATTTAAAGCTAACCAAACATACTGTATGTCCTGCCCATGGAGTTGTATGGAGTCCTCTAGTGGCCAAAAGCCTGTGTTAACATGGGCAGCGCCATGGAGGACTTCCAACTTCATTGGCTGATCCATCCTGATGACCCGGTTGGCATGTCCTGATGACCCGGTTGGCATGTCCTGATGACCCCGTTGGAGGGATCAGCCAAGGAATTGTAATTGTGAAAAAGCAAATGTACTATTTCAAGATGGAGATGGTCTCAAGGGCACTGCCCATGTTCTCACAGACACCAACATGACACAGGTATAGAGATGGTATGTCTATCCAAGTCTATGGTCCTGGCCCATCAACGTATATATTACTGCCCCCAAGAGGCAAGTAGTGACATCCCTAAAAAATGAACTAGGCCTACAACACATAAATGTTTCCTAGCCTCTCATGCATAAGCTACTTTCTGTCCCTAACACTAAAACAAAATGTAAATGTTTTTAGCAAACTGAAACTAAATAAAAAATAGTAAATCAAATATGTTAGCTAACTGAAAATGAAACGAATTTCAAATAAAATTCAAAAAATGTATAGAATTAAAAACTAACATTAAATCACAAAACTAAAATATCCTTGGTGGCCATGTTGCTGGGGATCAGAAATGTCCCGTGCGAGTGAGACAGGTTAAAGTTAAAGGGCAAAGGTTGAGGGAGTCTGAGAGGGTCCCTATGAGTAGTAGGCCAGCAAAGAGTGTGCTTTAGTAAGGTTGTGCTTTAGTAAGGTTGGCTTCTTGGCGTTTATTGCTATGGTCATTAATTGTACCTAGAAGAAATCCTAGAAGATTTAATTTGTAGTAGCAGCAGCAGATACAGTTGAAGTGGGAAGTTTACATTCACTTAGGTTGGAGTCATTAAAACATGTTTTACAACCACTCCACAAATGTCTTGTTAACAAACTATAGTTTTGGCAAGTCGGTTAGGACATCTGTGTGCATGACACAAGACATTTTTTCCAACAATTGTTTACAGACAGATTATTTCACTTATAATTCACTGTATCACAATTCCAGTGGGTCAGAATATTACATACACTAAGTTGACTGTGCCTTTAAACAGCTTGGAAAATTCCAGAAAATTATGTCATGGCTTTAGAAGCTTCTGATAGGCTAATTGACATAATTTTATTCAATTAGAGGTGTACCTGTGGATGTATTTCAAGGCCTACTTTCAAACGCAGGGCCTCTTTGCTTGACATCATGGGAAAATCAAAATAAATCAACCAAGACCTCAGAAAAAAATGTGTACACCACAAGTCTGGTTCATCCATTCAAACGCCTGAAGGTACCACGTTCATCTGTACAAACAATAGTACACATGTATAAACACCATGGGACCACGCAGCCGTCATACTGCTCAGGAAGGAGATGCGGTCTGTCTATTTGAGATGAACGTACTTTGATGCGAAAGGTGCAAATCAATCCCAGAACAAAAGCGAAGGACCTTGTGAAGATGCTGGAGAAAACAGGTACTAATGTATCTATATCCACAGTAAAACGAGTCCTACATTGACATAACCTGAAAGGCCGCACAGCAAGGAAGAAGCCACAGCTCCAAAACCGCCATTAAAAAAGCCAGTGCAACTGCACAAAGATTGTACTTTTTAGAGAAATGTCCTCTGGTCTGATGAAACGAAAATAGAACTGTTTTTGACCATCGTTATGTTTGGAGGAAAAAGGGGGAGGCTTGCAAGCCGAAGAACACCATCTCAAACGTGACGCACAGGGGTGGCAGTATCATGTTGTGGGGGTGCTTTGCTGCAGGATGGACTGGTGCACTTGACAAATAGATGGCATCATGAGGGAGGAAAATTATGTGCATAGATTGAAGCAACATCTCAAGACATCAGTCAGGAAGTTAAATCTTGGTCGCAAATGGGTCTTCCAAATGGACATTGACCCCAAGCATACTTCCAAAGTTGTGGCAAAATGGCTTAAGGAAGATATTGGAGTGGCCATCACAAAGCCCTGACCTCAATCCTACAGAAAATGTTGAGGGCAGAACTCAAAAAGCATGTGCGAGCTAGGAGGCCTACAAACTTAATTCAGTTACACCAGCTCTGTTAGGAGGAATGGACCAAAATTCACCCAACTTATTGTGGGAAGCTTGTTTTATTTTTTATTTTTAAAATATTTTTTTCACCTTTATTTAACCAGGTAGGCTAGTTGAGAACAGGTTCTCATTTACAACTGCGACCTGGCCAAGATAAAGCATAGCAGTGTGAAAAGACAACACAGAGTTACACATGGAGTAAACAATTAACAAGTCAATAACACATGAGAGAAAAAAGGGGTGTCTATATACAATGTGTGCAAAAGGCATGAGAAGGTAGGCGAATAATTACAATATTGCAGATTAACACTGGAGTGATAAATGATCAGATGATCATGTACAGGTAGAGATATTTGTCAGGATTTGGCCAGGGTTGTTCCGGTTTTTGGTCACTAGATGCCCCCATTGTGCCTTTTGACCTTTTGTTTTCCCATCTGCTGACTATTCATGGCTCAGTTGGTTAAGTGACTGTTTCTCACTCCGGAGACCCGGGTTCGTAACCGGGTCCTGACAGAAACACAGAGCCAAAAATGAACCCAGAGGCAGCCAGTTCCCAGGACCTTGTTGCCATGCTGTCCCACCACCAGGAGACTGTCCAACGCCACGAAGCCGCCCTGGTTCAGCTAGAGGTCTTAATGGCTAGACATTCTCATCTTCTGTCGGAGATGCTGACTTCCATAAAGCAGATATCTGATTGACTTACCCCGGCAACAGTTCCCGTCCCAGTACCTCAGATTCACGTACCCATGGCAGTTAACCCTCTGGCTGAACCTCGCCTTCCACCTCCCCAACGGTTCTCAGGTGATCCAAGTGCTTGTAAAGGGTTTCTCACCCAATGTTCTCCCTCCTTCGAGCTGCAACCCTCGTCGTTCCCCACCGACCGGTCTAAGATCGCATATATCACCCTGCTGTCGGAAAAAGCCCTGGCCTGGGCTACTGCTGTGTGGGATGCCCATAGTTCCTGCTGTGCCAGCTACTCTGCCTTTGCTGAGGAATTCAAATGAGTGTTTCAAGGCCCAAGCAGTGGTCCTGACTCAGCCAAACAGCTCCTGACTCTCCACCAAGGTCGGCGCAGCGTGACGGACTATGCCATCCAGTTCCGCACGGTGGCAGCAGCGAGTGGCTGGAACAACGAGGCGCTCACGGTGTGCTTTCTGAAAGGCCTTTCCGACACTATCCAAGATGAACTGGCCACTCGGGAACCACCGGACAATCTCGAGTCCCTGATCAAGTTGGCCTCACGCATTGACCAGCGTCCGAGAGAGAGAGAACTCAACCGTAGACCTCTAGCCCCTATCAGTCTGAGTCCCCATCTTTATCCTCGCTGGCTCCAACGGAACCCATGCAGATTGGACGCATCTCCCAGGCTGAGAGAGACCGCCGGATGAGGGAGCGACGCTGTCTATATTGCGGCAAACCGGGCCATTTCCGTTCCACGTGTCCCGGGCTCCAGGGAAACGCTCTGTCCCGTACAGACCGGGGGGAACTGTAACGGGAAACATAACCTCCTCCCATCCGTCCAACTCCCGTCTGCTCATTCCAGTCACCCTTTCCTGGGACAACCACAAGCTTCACCTTCAAGCCTTGGTAGACTCTGGAGCTGCAGGTAACTTCATGGATGGTGTCTGGGCGAAGGAGAATGGCGTTCCCTCTGAACCTCTAAGTGACCCCATGAGGGTTACTACATTGGATGGAAGCCCTTTGGGATCTGGACTTGTCACTCATGTCACTACCTCCTTGCGACTTTCAGTTTCACAACACCAGGAATTGATGAACTTCCATTTGATCTCCTGTTCAGAGTTCCCTCTCGTCCTTGGATACCCCTGGCTTCACAGCCATAACCCTCACATCGACTGGTCTGTGGGCACTATCAAGCAGTGGGGTCCTACGTGCCAAGCTACTTGTATTTTCCCGAATTCCCCGAGTTCTACTCCCGAGTCTTTAGAATCCATCGACCTGACCCGAGTTCCCGAGTGTTACCATGACCTCAAACTGGTATTTAGCAAACAGAGGGCCACCATGCTACCACCCCATAGACCTTATGATTGCCCCATCGAACTGTTTCCGGGCACTTGCCCTCCCAGGGGTCGGATCTTTTCCCTATCTCCACCCGAACGAGCTGCTATGGATACCTACATCAAGGACGCTCTGGAAGCAGGCCTCATGCGTCCATCCACCTCCCCGGCGGGAGCAGGGTTTTTCTTTGTGGCCAAGAAAGACGGTGAATTACGTCCTTGCATCGACTACCGGGGACTCAATGCCATAACCGTCCGTAACCGTTACCCGCTACCCCTTATGGCCACAGCCTTCGAGCTGCTCCAGGAAGCAGTTGTTTTCACTAAGCTTGACCTGCGGAACGCATACCATCTTGTGCGGATCAGACCTGGTGACGAGTGGAAGACCACTTTCAACACGCCTACTGGTCACTATGAATACTTGGTGATGCCCTTCGGCCTGACCAACGCCCCAGCGGTGTTCCAAGCGCTCATAAACGATGTGCTTGTGGGGAAGAGAAGCTGAGACGGCCTTCTTAGGACTCAAGCAGCACGTCCTCTCTGCTCCCATCCTGATACTACCGACTACGGATGAACCGTTTGTGGTGGAGGTAGACGCCTCAGAGGTTGGTGTTGGAGCTGTCCTGTCTCAGAGGGGTGAAGACAAGAAGCTTCATCCGTGCGCTTTCTTACATTTACATTTACATTTAAGTCATTTAGCAGACGCTCTTATCCAGAGCGACTTACAAATTGGTGCATTCACCTTATGACATCCAGTGGGACAGTCACTTACAATAGTGCATCTAAAACTTAGGGGGGGTGGGGTGAGAGGGATTACTTAACCTATCCTAGGTATTCCTTAAAGAGGTGGGGTTTCAGGTGTCTCCGGAAGGTGGTGATTGACTCCGCTGTCCTGGCGTCGTGAGGGAGTTTGTTCCACCATTGGGGGGCCAGGGCAGCGAACAGTTTTGACTGGGCTGAGCGGGAGCTGTACTTCCTCAGTGGTAGGGAGGCGAGCAGGCCAGAGGTGGATGAACGCAGTGCCCTTGTTTGGGTGTAGGGCCTGATCAGAGCCTGGAGGTACTGAGGTGCCGTTCCCCTCACAGCTCCGTAGGCAAGCACCATGGTCTTGTAGCGGATGCGAGCTTCAACTGGAAGCCAGTGGAGAGAACGGAGGAGCGGGGTGACGTGAGAGAACTTGGGAAGGTTGAACACCAGACGGGCTGCGGCGTTCTGGATGAGTTGAAGGGGTTTAATGGCACAGGCAGGGAGCCCAGCCAACAGCGAGTTGCAGTAATCCAGACGGGAGATGACAAGTGCCTGGATTAGGACCTGCGCCGCTTCCTGTGTGAGGCAGGGTCGTACTCTGCGGATGTTGTAGAGCATGAACCTACAGGAACGGGCCACCGCCTTGATGTTAGTTGAGAACGACAGGGTGTTGTCCAGGATCACGCCAAGGTTCTTGGCGCTCTGGGAGGAGGACACAATGGAGTTGTCAACCGTGATGGCGAGATCATGGAACGGGCAGTCCTTCCCCGGGAGGAAGAGCAGCTCCGTCTTGCCGAGGTTCAGCTTGAGGTGGTGATCCGTCATCCACACTGATATGTCTGCCAGACATGCAGAGATGCGATTCGCCACCTGGTCATCAGAAGGGGGAAAGGAGAAGATTAATTGTGTGTCGTCTGCATAGCAATGATAAGAGAGACCATGTGAGGTTATGACAGAGCCAAGTGACTTGGTGTATAGCGAGAATAGGAGAGGGCCAAGAACAGAGCCCTGGGGGACACCAGTGGTAAGAGCGCGTGGTGAGGAGACAGATTCTCGCCACGCCACCTGGTAGGAGCGACCTGTCAGGTAGGACGCAATCCAAGCGTGGGCCGCGCCGGAGATGCCCAACTCGGAGAGGGTGGAGAGGAGGATCTGATGGTTCACAGTATCGAAGGCAGCCGATAGATCTAGAAGGATGAGAGCAGAGGAGAGAGAGTTAGCTTTAGCAGTGCGGAGCGCCTCCGTGATACAGAGGAGAGCAGTCTCAGTTGAATGACTAGTCTTGAAACCTGACTGATTTGGATCAAGAAGGTCATTCAGAGAGAGATAGCGGGAGAGCTGGCCAAGGACGGCACGTTCAAGAGTTTTGGAGAGAAAAGAAAGAAGGGATACTGGTCTGTAATTGTTGACATCGGAGGGATCGAGTGTAGGTTTTTTCAGAAGGGGTGCAACTCTCGCTCTCTTGAAGACGGAAGGGACATAGCCAACGGTCAGGGATGAGTTGATGAGCGAGGTGAGGTAAGGGAGAAGGTCTCCGGAAATGGTCTGGAGAAGAGAGGAGGGGATAGGGTCAAGCGGGCAGGTTGTTGGGCGGCCGGCCGTCACAAGACGAGAGATTTCATCTGGAGAGAGAGGGGAGAAAGAGGTCAGAGCACAGGGTAGGGCAGTGTGAGCAGAACCAGCGGTGTCGTTTGACTTAGCAAACGAGGATCGGATGTCGTCGACCTTCTTTTCAAAATGGTTGACGAAGTCATCTGCAGAGAGGGAGGAGGGGGGGGAGGGGGCGGAGGATTCAGGAGGGAGGAGAAGGTGGCAAAGAGCTTCCTAGGGTTAGAGGCAGATGCTTGGAATTTAGCGTGGTAGAAAGTGGCTTTAGCAGCAGAGACAGAGGAGGAAAATGTAGAGAGGAGGGACTGAAAGGATGCCAGGTCCGCAGGGAGGCGAGTTTTCCTCCATTTCCGCTCGGCTGCCCGGAGCCCTGTTCTGTGAGCTCGCAATGAGTCATCGAGCCACGGAGCGGGAGGGAGGACCGAGCCGGCCTGGAGGATAGGGGACATAGAGAGTCAAGGGATGCAGAGAGGGAGGAGAGGAGGGTTGAGGAGGCAGAATCAGGAGATAGGTGGGAGAAGGTTTGAGCGGAGGGAAGAGATGATAGGATGGAAGAGGAGAGAGTAGCGGGGGAGAGAGCGAAGGTTGGGACGGCGCGATACCATCCGAGTAGGGGCAGTGTGGGAGGTGTTGGATGAGAGCGAGAGGGAAAAGGATACAAGGCAGTGGTCGGAGACTTGGAGGGGAGTTGCAATGAGGTTAGTGGAAGAACAGCATCTAGTAAAGATGAGGTCGAGCGTATTGCCTGCCTTGTGAGTAGGGGGGAAGGTGAGAGGGTGAGGTCAAAAGAGGAGAGGAGTGGAAAGAAGGAGGCAGAGAGGAAAGAGTCAAAGGTAGACGTGGGGAGGTTAAAGTCGCCCAGAACTGTGAGAGGTGAGCCGTCCTCAGGAAAGGAGCTTATCAAGGCATCAAGCTCATTGATGAACTCTCCGAGGGAACCTGGAGGGCGATAAATGATAAGGATGTTAAGCTTGAAAGGGCTAGTAACTGTGACAGCATGGAATTCAAAGGAGGCGATAGACAGATGGGTAAGGGGAGAAAGAGAGAATGACCACTTGGGAGAGATGAGGATCCCGGTGCCACCACCCCGCTGACCAGACGCTCTCGGGGTGTGCGAGAACACGTGGGCGGACGAAGAGAGAGCAGTAGGAGTAGCAGTGTTGTCTGTGGTGATCCATGTTTCCGTCAGTGCCAAGAAGTCGAGGGACTGGAGGGAGGCATAGGCTGAGATGAACTCTGCCTTGTTGACCGCAGATTGGCAGTTCCAGAGGCTACCGGAGACCTGGAACTCCACGTGGGTCGTGCGCGCTGGGACCACCAGAGTAGGGTGGCCGCGGCCACGCGGTGAGGAGCGTTTGTATGGTCTGTGCAGAGAGGAGAGAACAGGGATAAACAGACACATAGTTGACAGGCTACAGAAGAGGCTACGCTAATGCAAAGGAGATTGGAATGACAAGTGGACTACACGTCTCGAATGTTCAGAAAGTGAAGCTACGTAGCAAGAATCTTATTGACTAAAATGATTAAAATGATACAGTACTGCTGAAGTAGGCCAGCTGGCAGTGGGTGCGTTGTTGACACTACACTAATCAAGTCGTTCCGTTGAGTGTAATAGTTTCTGCAGTGTTGCTATTCGGGGGCTAGCAGGCTAGCTAGCAGTGTTGTTTACGTTACGTTGCGTTAAAAGAACGACAATAGATGGCTAGCGAACCTAGAAAATCGCTCTAGACTACACAATTATCTTTGATACAAAGACGGCTATGTAGCTAGCTAAGTAGCTAGCTACGATCAAACAAATCAAACCGTTGTACTGTAATGAAATGAAGTGAAAATGTGATACAACCTGTGAATGCGACCGGGTAGTTGAGTTCTATACAGAAGACGTTGGCTAGCGTTGGCTAGCTGTTGGCTAGCTAGCAGAGTCACCTACGTTAAGGACGACAAATAGCTGGCTAGCTAACCTCGGTAAATTAAGATAATCACTCTAAGACTACACACTCTAAACCTAAACAACACAATTATCTTGGATACGATGATACGATGATACGAAGACAGCAAAGACAGCTATGTAGCTAGCTAACACTAAACTAATCAAGTCGTTCAGTTGAGTGTAATAGTTTTCCCAGTGCAGCTAATCAGTGGACGTTAGCTAGCTGGCTAGTGAAGACTACGTTAGGACGGCGAAATACGATAATTACGCAATTATCTTTGATACAAAGACGGCTATGTAGCTAGCTGAGAAGAAATTGCTCAGATAAGACAAATCAAACCGTTGTGATATAATGATATAATGAAATATAATATAATGAAATATAATGAAAAAGTTATACTACCCGTTGGAGCGACGTGCAGATGCGACCACTCGCTCCAACCGAGCGAGTGCTTCTCACACCGGCTTACCCCGGCTGAGAGGAACTACGATGTGGGGGATCGTGAACTCCTAGCGGTTAAGATGGCATTGAAGGAATGGAGACACTGGCTCGAGGGGGCTTCTCACCCGTTTCAAGTGCTTACGGACCACAAAAATCTGGAGTATATCCAGCAGGCGAAGCGGTTGAACTCTAGACAAGCTAGATGGTCTCTTTTCTTCAATCGATTCCAGTTTATCCTCACCTATCGGCCCGGGTCGATGAATCTCAAACCGGATGCCCTGTCCCGAGTCTACGCTCCTGCCATTCGAGATGACACGGACATGCCTGTCCTTCCTGCTGCTAAGATCGTGGCTCCGATCTCGTGGCAAGTTGAGGATACCGTGAGACGAGCTCAAGCTATTGAACCGGACCCGAAAGGAGGTCCTGCCAATCGGTTGTTTGTCCCCAAGGCAGTGAGGACTCAGGTCCTTCTGTGGGGGCACTCCTCTCGCCTCACCTGTCACCCGGGCGTAGGTCGCACCTTGGAGTTCATCCAGCGTAAGTTCTGGTGGCCTACCATAAGAGAAGACGTTGCCACTTTCGTCAATGCCTGCCCCGTGTGCTGCCAGGGCAAATCTTCTCATCTCCGCCCGCAAGGACTCCTTCACCCTTTACCTGTTCCCCACAGACCCTGGTCCCATATCTCGTTGGACTTCATTACTGGCCTTCCTCCATCCCATGGCAATACTACTATCCTAGTCATTATCGACAGGTTTTCAAAGGCGGCCAGGTTCGTCCCTCTGACTAAGTTACCTTCTGCCAAGGAAACGGCTGAGTTGGTAATTAATCATGTGTTCCGAGTCTTCGGCATTCCTCAAGATATGGTTTCTGACAGAGGTCCCCAGTTCGCCTCTAGGTTTTGGAAGGCCTTCTGCCAACTCATGGGGGCTTCTGCCAGTCTATCTTCAGGGTACCATCCGGAGTCCAACGGCCAAACTGAGAGGATGAATCAAGAGCTGGAAACCACCCTCCGATGTATGACTCGTAACAACCCGTCCACATGGTCGTCCTTCATTGTTTGGGCCGAATATGCGCACAACACCTTGCGCTCCTTCTCCACTGGTATGTCCCCGCACGAGTGTCAGTTTGGCTATGCCCCTCCATTGTTCCCGGACCAGGAGGCAGAAGTCAGAGTGCCTTCAGCCTTGAAGTTCGTCAGACGCTGTCGGCTTATGTGGAGGAAGACCCGTCTTAATCTTATGCGTTCCTCACAGAGGTACCAACAACAAGCCAACAGACGTCGTCATCCCGGGCCTACCCTGCGCCCCGGCCAGAGAGTCTGGCTCTCCACAAGAGACTTACCACTACGGGTGGAGTCTCGCAAGCTGTCCCAAAAATACATCGGTCCCTTTAAGGTTGCCAGGAGAGTTAACCCAGTTTCTTATCGCCTACACTTACCCAGATCCCTTAAGATTAATCCCACGTTTCACATTTCCTTATTAAAACCTGTTGTTTTTTCTCCCCTTGTCCCGGCAGACAGACCTCCCCCTCCGCCTCGTGTCATTGGAGGCCAGCCGGCTTATGCCGTCCATCGGATACTGGATTCCCGCCGGGTGCAGCGGTCCTGGCAGTATCTGGTGGACTGGGAAGGCTACGGTCCCGAGGAGCGCTCCTGGGTTCCTGCCAAAGACATACTGGACCCTGACCTCATTCGTCAGTTCAGGGCCCTCCACCCTGAGAGAGCTGGTAGGAACGTCAGGATCCGTTCCTAGGGGGGGGATTCTGTCAGGATTTGGCCAGGGTTGTTCCGGTTTTTGGTCACTAGATGCCCCCATTGTGTCTTTTGACCTTTTGTTTTCCCTTGATCCCCATTATTATTTGCACCTGTGCCTCGTTTCCCCTGATTGTATTTAAACCCTTTGTTTTCCTATGTTCTTTGCTCTGTGTTTGTATGTTAGCACCCAGCCCTAGTACTCTGAGAACTCTTGTTGATCCCGGTGGACTCTCTTGTGGAATTTGTTTTTTAGTTCTTGTTTGTTTGTTTTTTGAGTATCTTTTGAGGCTTTTTGTGCTTTACCTTCCACCTTGTGGATTTACCTTTTTTGTCTTGGAGGATTACCTTTGTTCTTGTAGGATTCCTTTTGAGGTTGTGGAGTTACATGTTTTCCTGAAGAACTTCACTTTTTACTTCATTAAATACACCGTCTCAAGTACTGCTGTGTCTGCCTCATCTTCTGTTTTCTGCCGACTATTCGTGGCTCAGTTGGTTAAGTGACTGTTTCTCACTCCGGAGACCCGGGTTCGTAACCGGGTCCTGACAATATTGGTGTGCAAAATAGCAGAAAAGTAAATAAATAAAAACTTTGGGGATGAGGTAGGTGAAAATCAGTGGGCTATTTACCAATAGATTATGTACAGCTGCAGCGATTGGTTAGCTGCTCAGATTGCTGATGTTTGAAGTTGGTGAGGGAGATAAAAGTCTCCAACTTCAGCGATTTTTGCAATTCATTCCAGTCACAGGCAGCAGAATACTGGAACGAAAGGCAGCCGAATGAGGTGTTGGCTTTAGGGATGATCAATGAGATACACCTGCTGGAGCGTGTGCTACGGATGGGTGTTGCCATCGTGACCAGTGAGCTGAGATAAGGTGGAGCTTTGCCTAGCATGGCCTTGTAGATGACCTGGAGCCAGTGGGTCTGGCGACGAATATGAAGCGAGGGACAGCCGACTAGAGCATACAAGTCGCAGTGGTGGGTGGTATAAGGTGCTTTAGTGACAAAACGGATGGCACTGTGATAAACTGCATCCAGTTTGCTGAGAAGAGTGTTGGAAGCAATTTTGTAGATGACATCGCCGAAGTCGAGGATCGGTAGGATAATCAGTTTTACTAGGGTAAGCTTGGCAGCGTGAGTGAAGGAGGCTTTGTTGCGGAATAGAAAGCCGACTCTGGATTTGATTTTCGATTGGAGATGTTTGATATGGGTCTGGAAGGAGAGTTTGCAGTCTAGCCAGACACCTAGGTACTTATAGGTGTCCACATATTCAAGGTCGGAACCATCCATTGTGGTGATGCTAGTCGGGCAAGCGGGTGCAGGCAGCGATCGGTTGAAAAGCATGAATTTGGTTTTACTAGCGTTTAAGAGCAGTTGGAGGCCACGGAAGGAGTGTTGTATGGCATTGAAGCTCGATTGGAGGTTAGATAGCACAGTGTCCAATGACGGGCCGAAAGTGTACAGAATGGTGTCGTCTGCGTAGAGGTGGATCAGGGAATCGCCCGCAGCAAGAGCAACATCATTGATATACACAGAGAAAAGAGTCGGCCCGAGAATTGAACCCTGTGGCACCCCCATAGAGACTGCCAGAAGACCGGACAACATGCCCTCCGATTTGACACACTGAACTCTGTCTGCAAAGTAATTGGTGAACCAGGCAAGGCAGTCATCCGAAAAACCGAGGCTACTGAGTCTGCCGATAAGAATATGGTGATTGACAGAGTTAGCGGAGAAGGTACGGTGGGATTCGAGATGGTCAGTGACCTGTTTGTTGACTTGGCTTTCGAAGACCTAAGATAGGCAGGGCAGAATGGATATAGGTCTGTAACAGTTAGGGTCCAGGGTGTCTCCCCCTTTGAAGAGGGGGATGACTGCGGCAGCTTTCCAAGCCTTGGGGATCTCAGACGATATGAAATAGAGGTTGAACAGGCTGGTAATAGGGGTTGCGACAATGGCGGCGGATAGTTTCAGAAATAGAGGGTCCAGATTGTCAAGCCCAGCTGATTTATACGGGTCCAGGTTTTGCAGCTCTTTCAGAACATCTGCCATCTGGATTTGGGTAAAGGAGAACCTGGAGAGGCTTGGGCGAGGAGCTGCGGGGGGGCCGGAGCTGTTGGCCGAGGTAGGAGTAGCCAGGCGGAAGGCATGGCCAGCCGTTGAGAAATGCTTGTTGAAGTTTTCGATAATCATGGATTTGTCGGTGGTGACCGTGTTCCCTAGCCTCAGTGCAGTGGGCAGCTGGGAGGTGGTGCTCTTGTTCTCCATGGACTTCACAGTGTCCCAGAACTTTTTGGAGTTGGAGCTACAGGATGCAAACTTCTGCCTGAAGAAGCTGGCCTTAGCTTTCCTGACTGACTGTGTGTATTGGTTCCTGACTTCCCTGAACAGTTGCATATCGCGGGGACTGTTTGATGCTATTGCAGTCCGCCACAGGATGTTTTTGTGCTGGTCGAGGGCAGTCAGGTCTGGAGTGAACCAAGGGCTGTATCTGTTCTTAGTTCTGCATTTTTTGAACGGAGCATGCTTATCTAATATGGTGAGGAAGTTACTCTTAAAGAATGACCAGGCATCCTCAACTGACGGGATGAGGTCAATGTCCTTCCAGGATACCCGGGCCAGGTCGATTAGAAAGGCCTGCTCACAGAAGTGTTTTAGGGAGCGTTTGACAGTGATGAGGGGTGGTCGTTTGACTGCGGCACCGTAGCGGATACAGGCAATGAGGCAGTGGTCGCTGAGATCCTGGTTGAAGACAGCGGAGGTGTATTTGGAGGGCCAGTTGGTCAGGATGACATCTATGAGGGTGCCCTTGCTTACAGAGTTAGGGTTGTACCTGGTGGGTTCCTTGATGATTTGTGTGAGATTGAGGGCATCTAGCTTAGATTGTAGGACTGCCGGGGTGTTAAGCATATCCCAGTTTAGGTCACCTAACAGAACAAACTCAGAAGCTAGATGGGGGGCAATCAATTCACAAATGGTGTCCAGGGCACAGCTGGGAGCTGAGGGGGGTCGGTAGCAGGCGGCAACAGTGAGAGACTTATTTCTGGAGAGAGTAATTTTCAGAATTAGTAGTTCGAACTGTTTGGGTATGGACCTGGAAAGTATGACATTTCTTTGCAGGCTATCTCTGCAGTAGACTGCGACTCCTCCCCCTTTGGCAGTTCTATCTTGACGGAAGATGTTATAGTTGGGTATGGAAATCTCTGAATTTTGGTGGCCTTCCTGAGCCAGGATTCAGACACGGCAAGGACATCAGGGTTAGCAGAGTGTGCTAAAGCAGTGAGTAAAACAAACTTAGGGAGGAGGCTTCTAATGTTGACATGCATGAAACCAAGGCTTTTTCGATCACAGAAGTCAACAAATGAGGATGCCTGGGGACATGCAGGGCCTGGGTTTACCTCCACATCACCCGCGGAACAGAGAAGGAGTAGTATGAGGGTGCGGCTAAGGGCTATCAAAACTGGTCGCCTAGAGCGTTGGGGACAGAGAATAAGAGGAGCAGGTTTCTGGGCATGGTAGAATATATTCAGGGCATAATGCACAGACAGGGGTATGGTGGAGTGCCGGTACGGCAGAGGTAAGCCCAGGCACTGGGTGATGATGAGAGAGGTTTTATCTCTGGACATGCTGGTTGTAATGGGTGAGGTCATCGCATATGTGGGAGGTGGGACAAAGGAGGTATCAGGGGTATGAGGAATAGGACTAGGGGCTCCATTGTGAACTAAAACAATGATAACTAACCTGAGCAACAGTATACAAGGCATATTGACATTTGAGAGAGACATACAGCGAGGCATACAGTAAACACAGGTGTTGAATTGGGAAAGCTAGCTAAAACAGTGGGTGAGACAACAGCTAATCAGCTAGCATAACAACAGCAGGTGAGATGGCATTGACTAGGCAACTCGGCCGACAGATAAAACAAACAAGCAGAATGGAGTACCGTGATTAATGGACAGTCCAGCGTGCATCAGCTATGTAGCCAAGTGATCAGAGTCCAGGGGGGCAGCGGTGGATGGGGCAGGGGGGCTGGGCTGGCTAGTGTTATCCAGGTTAAGAAAACTAACAATGACTAAATAGCTTGTAGCTAGCTAGCTGGTTAGCTTCTGGAGGTTCTTGAGTGTGTTCTAAAAATAAAGATAATAGCGATTCCGTATCACTTTGGGTGAGGCAGGTTTCCGGAAGGTAAAAACATTTTTTTTTAAATCGGGAAGAGATAGAGTACATATGGGCCACTGCGTTTTTGGGATGCGGCGATGCAGACGGTTAGCAGGCCTGTGCTAACAAGCTAACAGATTAGCAGGCTGGGGTAAACAAGGTAGTAGTTAGCGGACCTGGGCTAAACAAGCTAGCAGTTAGCATGCCGAACTAACAAGCAAGGAGATAGCGAGTTAGCCTTTGGAGGACGTCGCGATGGGGTGAGTCTGTTTATTCCTCTTCATGCAGTGATATCGATAGACCGGTCGTAGTCAATGTATTGTAGCCCAGGAGTATGCTAGGAGCTCTGGCCGGGCTAGCTTCAAGCTATGTGGGTGGAAACGCTAGCCAGGAGTAATCAACCAGGGTTGCTGTTTAGCTCGATAGCTAGTTGCGAAGATCCAGCTGAAGAATGTTCCGTTTGTGGTGGGAATCCGGGGGTAAGTTTTATTTAAATAGGTCCGTTATGCTCTGGTTAGCGTCGCGTTGTTCGAACTGGCGAGAGCTTTCCGAACTAAAGGTTAGTTGATGACCGGTTAGCTGAAGACCGCTAGCATAGCTGGTAGTTGGCTGGCTAGCTTCAGTTGAGGGGGTCCGGATCCGAAGTAAATATAACTACTTTAGGAAAAGTAGCTACATTGGCGGGTTGCTGAAGAGTATTTGGAAGCTTATGTTTAGCAAAATGTTTTTAAAGATATGCGAAGAAAAAAATATCTAAAAATATCTAAAACAGGACAACTTACTGCTACGCCATCTTGTGGAAGGCTACCCGAAATGTTTTACCCAAGTTAAACAATTTAAAGGTAATGCTACCAAATACTAATTGAGTGTATGTAAACTTCTGACCCACTGGGAATGTGATGAAAGAAACTATTACTATTATTCTGACATTTCACATTTTTTAAATAAATTGGTGATCCTAACTGACCTAAGACAGGGAATTCTTTACTATGATTAAATGTCAGGAATTGTATTTGGCTAAGGTGTATGTAAACTTCTGACTTCAACTGTATGTATTTTGGTGTCAGAGATTTTAGTGCAGAAGAACAACAGGGGGTTTGAGAGAAGGTGTTCCAGCATCCCAGGCCAACAGCCTTGTGTAGGATCTGTTAGGGCCAAAGTAGTGAGAAGGGGTGATGGGTTTATTGGGGATAGTGTTATAGATCTCGGTTTAGATGCTGGTGCAATGTCTTTTTTTTCCTATTTCCATTTTTTGTGTGCAAAATAAACAATGCACTTTCTGAAATGTGAAAGACAGCAATATGCAACAAAGCGTCTAGTCTGCCGGAGAGCCACACAAACAACAAAAAGAAAAGGATGATGGTTGAGCACATCATTTCTTCACTCCAAGTTCTACAATCTTCGGAATAGCTTGTGACAACCAAGAGCTGCACTGTTAAGAGGTTACTGTGCATTTGTCATTAACTTAATGGCAGTTGGTCTCCAGGAAGTTCATGTTTATTTTTGAATAATATGCTGCAAGAAATTATTGTAAAATTCACAGTAGCTTACTGTGGTTTATCTATGTCATACTCACTGACCTGATGGTGTGGCAGGAAGGTCAGTTTGCTGCCAACAAAGAGGTTGAGGCCAAGTGGGTCCCAAGTGTGCTCACAAGAAAGAATGCTCTGTAGTGGTCAACTCATGTTCAGCTATCTTGTAATCAGAAAGTTAGGTGAAGGTATGGTAAGTTACTAGCAGCTAGTTGCAGGTAAGTTACCAGCAGTTACTGTCTATTAAGTTACTGTGCATTTTACAATAACTTACAGATAGATAGTTGCCAGTTAGGTAAAGCAAAATTCAAAGCCACTTACTTTCATTAAGTTACTGTGAAATGCACTGTAACCACTTTTTGTAACCTGTTGTTTAACCTACTTTCACTTCAACCAGTAGCCTGTAGTGTACCATAGAATTACAAGAACTATTTAACAGAGTAACGTTTCATGGCATAAAGGAAAACATGGTGGAGAAGTAAAGGACAAGATGGTTCTTCAAAACTATCACAGCGGTGAAGAACCCTTCCTGGGCAGTAAATAACCCTTCCTGGAGAATTGTTACCCATATCACCCTCACTCCTGACAAAGAACACCTCAAGGGCCTTTTTTGTGTAGAGCTTGCTAGGTAGATATCATGAGGAAAGAAAAGCATGAGTGGAGGAAAGAAGGAGATTCAGAAAAATAATGGAATGAGCAGAGGGAAGGATCAAGGGAGAGAGAGAGAGAGAGAGAGAGAGAGAGAGAGAGAGAGAGAGAGAGAGAGAGAGAAAGAGAGAGCAAGAGAGAGAGAGAGAGAGAGAGAGAGAGAGATAAAGATCATCTTTAGAGGGAAGGAGAGATAATGAAGGTGGTGTGAGTAGCAGTGAGAGTAGAGGTGGATTACTCTGATTACTGTAAATATTTGCTCGAGGCTCAAGAGGCTGTCAGAGAATGAGAGTGCATTCACCTGGTAAACAAACACGAGTACACATATACACAATCACACATGCATACACAGACAAATAGGAACACACAAACACAATAGCTGATTCATAAGAAACAAGTAAGTACTCCTCTCTGACAGCTCTCTGCACACGCACACACACAAAATGCTGGGCTAAAAACAATCCAATTTGGCTCATTTGGTAACCCAACGCTGGGTAAATATTGGACAGAACACACAGAGGGTAATTTTGACCAAGCCAGTTGGGTTGTGTGACTAGCCTAACATGTTGGGTTGTTTGGATTACCAAAACATGGGTTAATTTAAACATAAATATATTTTTTTAACCATCATTTGGTCTTTTCTCAAATGTAATCCATAGGTTACTTTCAGGGGGCATGGCCTATTTGGGGTGTGGCTTTCAGATATTTATTTCTGGTCACCTGTAAGAGTAAATGTCATTCCTTTTCATCATATTAAGTTTGTAAAAGCCAAATTTCAAATAACATTTATGTTCATTACATATTCTATTATAAAAATCATAAACAATTTATTAAAGGTCATGAACAGTCAAAATCATGTTTTTTCATGTAACATGATATTTGGATGAAATCTGATTAAAGTGTGATGACGGAAGTGTGAATAATGACTGTTGCGTCGACATTGATGTTTGATTATGAAGTTACTGGTCCCCTCCCACCTGTCAAACAATTATATTCAGGAGGCGGGATTAATAAGGAAATAGGGTGACATCACCATAACTATAATTTTAATACACCAATGGTAACATGATATTCTCTTAACTAAGTTAAATAATCACCGCTTTGTAACCAAAGAAATGTTTGCAGAGGGGCGTGGTTTATATAGCTAGATAGCTACTCTTCTGGGCCCAAAATTTTTATTGATGGATGTCAGCAAATATAATTACAAGTTTACAATATTAATCTATGGCAAAGATACTTATATGTTTCCCCTTTCATATGTGTCTGGTGTGAGCTAGTTACTGTCTAGCTAGGTCTTCATCTGTGTCTGGTGTGAGCTAGTTACTGTCTAGCTAGGTCTTCATCTGTGTCTGGTGTGAGCTAGTTACTGTCTAGCTAGGTCTTCATCTGTGTCTGGTGTGAGCTAGTTACTGTCTAGCTAGGTCTTCATCTGTGTCTGGTGTGAGCTAGTTACTGTCTAGCTAGGTCTTCATCTGTGTCTGGTGTGAGCTAGTTACTGTCTAGCTAGGTCTTCATCTGTGTCTGGTGTGAGCTAGTTACTGTCTAGCTAGGTCTTCATCTGTGTCTGGTGTGAGCTAGTTACTGTCTAGCTAGGTCTTCATCTGTGTCTGGTGTGAGCTAGTTACTGTCTAGCTAGGTCTTCATCTGTGTCTGGTGTGAACTAGTTACTGTCTAGCTAGGTCTTCATCTGTGTCTGGTGTGAGCTAGTTACTGTCTAGCTAGGTCTTCATCTGTGTCTGGTGTTCGCTAGTTACTGTCTAGCTAAGTCTTCATCTGTGTCTGGTGTTCGCTAGTTACTGTCTAGCTAGGTCTTCATCTGTGTCTGGTGTTCGCTAGTTACTGTCTAGCTAGGTCTTCATATGTGTCTGGTGTTAGCTAGTTACTGGTTAGCTAGGTCTTCATCTGTGTCTGGTGTTAGCTAGTTACTGGCTAGCTAGATCTTCATCTGTGTCTGGTGTTTGCTAGTTACTGTCTAGCTAGGTCTTCATCTGTGTCTGGTGTGAGCTAGTTACTGTCTAGCTAGGTCTTCATCTGTGTCTGGTGTGAGCTAGTTACTGTCTAGCTAGGTCTTCATCTGTGTCTGGTGTGAGCTAGTTACTGTCTAGCTAGGTCTTCATCTGTGTCTGGTGTGAACTAGTTACTGTCTAGCTAGGTCTTCATCTGTCCGGTGTGAGCTAGTTACTGTCTAGCTAGGTCTTCATCTGTGTCTGGTGTTCGCTAGTTACTGTCTATCTAGGTCTTCATCTGTCCGGTGTGAGCTAGTTACTGTCTAGCTAGGTCTTCATCTGTCCGGTGTGAGCTAGTTACTGTCTAGCTAGGTCTTCATCTGTGTCTGGTGTTCGCTAGTTACTGTCTAGCTAGGTCTTCATCTGTCCGGTGTGAGCTAGTTACTGTCTAGCTAGGTCTTCATCTGTGTCTGGTGTTCGCTAGTTACTGTCTAGCTAGCTCTTCATCTGTGTCTGGTGTTCGATAGTTACTGTCTAGCTAGGTCTTCATCTGTGTCTGGTGTGAGCTAGTTACTGTCTAGCCAGGTCTTCATCTGTGTCTGGTGTTCGCTAGTTACTGTCTAGCTAGTTCTTCATCTGTGTCTGGTGTTCGCTAGTTACTGTCTAGCTAGGTCTTCATCTGTGTCTGGTGTTCACTAGTTACTGTCTAGCTAGGTCATCATCTGTGTCTGGTGTGAGCTAGTTACTGTCTAGCTAGGTCTTCAGCCAGCATGGAACTAAAGGGGGGAAGGGTTATTCAAAACTCTGATGCAGTTCGTCAGTGCTGCTGTGAATCACATCTCAAAATACACTTCTTATGCAATTAAAGTCATACAATATTAAAAATAAATAACAACAGCTGTGATGGAAAAATAAAGTTTCAATACAATTTTCTAAATGCAGACAGATAATTTTTTTATTCAATATGGTGGGACTTTTATTGTCTGGAAAATGTATTACATGAGAAATGGTGATGGAAATGTTTTTATGTGCAAATATTGATTTAACAACCATCATATTGAAGTCAACGATGACATGCTGTGTGGTCCTCCCACTATGACCCGGGAAAGCATGCAGTTTATTATGCTACAGATGAAAGAAATTATAATGAATTTCACAGGGTAGTGAAAGTGCAAGGTGATCTTGATGCTCCTTTCCAATAAATACCAATGGTCTTATTCTGGTGACATGATGCTTGATACTTGACTAGTGTTTGACAAATGAACATAATCTCGCTCTTATCCATAATAGTCTCATCATGTAGACTAGCCTACTCGCACAGACTACCTGCACTGAATCTGCAAGATGTTGGTTAGAGCGCAGGTGCCAAGACCATAGTAGGCATATTTGCTATTTAATGTAACGGTTTTGGTGACAAAACTATCAGTAGAGTTGAAAATGTGATTGAAACACATTCAACTTTAGATCTTTATTCAGTACATGAAAGCGTAAGCGAAAAATTACATTTTGTGTGCACTATGTCATCACGCATTGATTTTTATCCGCAACAAGTCAATTTGGTGGAAACATACCACTGATGGGGATATTTGCATATTTTCTTTGTACAGATTTTAGAATGTTCGCTTAAAATTATGTTGCCAATTGGTTGTAAACCTAGCTACTGATGCAAATTCATTGTTGTTTGAGTTGCTTTGTGTATCACCAAACTTGCTTGAGAGGATTTTACTGCAGCACTGCATCTAAGTTTCTTGACATAGGCACTTCAAAGAGCTGTCAGTCAAGGCAAGCTCATGAATATATGCTCCCCGCCCACTCAGCCTGTCTTTTCAAATGTCCTGGTAGTTAGCTGTGAGAGAAAAAGTAATTTTAAAAACATTTTGGGCATTTCTATCCTCAAAAAGATATTAGGGGTAATATTTTAGTCACTCAAAAGGCTGTTTTAGATGGGAATCCAAATGACTGTTTGGGACCATTAAGATATGTATCACTAACCTTACCACCATTTTGAAATACTTATCCATACTAACTCAAAGCAGACCTCCAGTTGTCCTCCTATACACCTCCCACAAAAACAAAACAACAATAAAAGAACAGAAGAATAAATAATTTCCCCTTAGATAATTCCAGCATTAATCTGTCCTGTGCTTTAACATAGTTGAGAGTGTGACCTTATTGGTGCCTCGGTAGTGGCCATTCTCCTTAATGCAGATTATTGGTCAGTGGCTATGTCTCTATGCAATAACAAAGAAAAAAATATTCATAGTCTTGGCCAGACTTGAATCTGCTCTTAATGACTTAATGAGCAACATATTTAATTTTTTACTTATGTATATTCTCTGACAGTAAAGGGGTCTGGTTTGCTACATGTTCAGCTCCCATACCCATCCCCATCCGCTGCGGAGTGAATGTCGGTAATATGTGTCCATGCTATGTGCAGTCAACTTTACTGAACAAAAGTATAAACCCAGCATATAATGTGTTGATCCCATGTTTCATGAGATGACATAATTGATCCCAGAAATTTAACAGATGCACAAAACGAGTATTTCTCTTACATTTTGTGCATACAATTTGTTGATCACCTTGTTAGTAAGCATTTATCTTTTGCCAAGATAATCCATCCACCTGACAGGTGTTGCATGTCAAGAAGCTGATTAAAAAGTATGCCCTCCCAGGCCCACCCATGGCTGCGCCTCCTGCCCAGTCATATGAAATCCATAGATTAGGGCCTTATGAATGTATTTTAATAGATTGATTTCCTGATATATGAACAGTAACACCATAAAACTGTTGAAATGTGTTGCATGTTGCATCTATATTTTTGTTTAGTATAGTAATGTTTAGGATAGTAATTAGTGTTTGTGAAGTAAATATAGTAATTATTATTCATTACTGTCTAAGACTGGTTGTGCCTTGCGAGACAGATGAGACACTTCTAAAGTATACATCAGCGGAGACTCCTCAGACGGGGAAGGGGAGGACCATCCTCCGGGGAATTTCATAAAACATTTACATTTTTTTAAAGTTATAATTTTTAGATAAAACTATACTAAATATAATCACGTCACCAAATAATTGATTAAAACACACTATTTTGCAAAGAAGGTCTACATTATCCTCAACAGCACTCTATAGGGCAGCACTATGGTGTTGCCGGGGGAACAGCTAGCTTCTGTCCTCTGAGTACATTGACATCAATACAAATCTAGGAGGCCCATGGTTCTCACCTCCTTCCATAGACTTACACAGTAAGTATGACATATTCCCGGAGGACGACTTCCAACCTATCAGAGTTCTTGCAGCATGAAGCTAGAGAGAGATTTCGTCTTTTTTTTCATTTTCATTTTCACTTACTTAGCTATCAAATACAGCTAGCTTGTTTAGCCTACTGAAATACCCTGCTCAAACAGAGGGATGCTATGTTAGCTAGCTGGCTATGACTATCCCACACAACACTGGAACTCTTCCAAGTCAAGGTAAGCTTTTGGTTTTACTCATTTTTTTGCGACCGGGCCCGCCGGTGAAACTGCTTACCTTACAGCATGTTTGTAGCGGGTTTACTAACGCGTTAGTTATATTAGCCATGCTGACTATGACGTTACTTTAGCTAATATAGTGACAACGATGTAGGCTGTGTGTAGCGGTTTGGCTTGGAAATATTTTTCACATGCAGCTGCACAGGTCTTGTGCATTGAAGGGAAGCGGTGAAAGGAGGAGAGCGCATAACGTAGATTGCGAGAAGGAATACAACATGGCTGCAATGAAACTGTGAGCTGTGTTAACGCCTGATCAGGGGTGTATTCATTCCGCCGATTTTGTTGAAAAACGTTTCTTAAACAAGCAAACGGGGATAAACATACCTGAATTTGTCCAATAGAAACTCCCGTTTGCAATTGTTGGACTAATGATTACACCCACTGTCAGCTGTATGCAGGCAAGAGTGTGCAAGGCGGTATTGAATGTCACTGTCTGTCCATGTGTCACTGTCTGTCACATCAAATTTGTCTCTCAACCTGTGTGCACCTTCATTGTAAACTTTCATTCATAGGCTAGGTTGTAGCAACTTCATGATCGGTTTAGGGAAAATTCAAGTGTCATGTAGTAGCCTAAACCTATCACTGTTACATTTAACTGGGTGAATGGAATATGAATGAGTCATGACAGTCAATGCTGTAATAAAAATAAGGCCACGTCCATGAACAAAGTGTCCTTCCTCATCTGAAACGGCACTGACCACCACTGGTATACATTGATCATTTGTCCTGGCCAGCGTGATAGGCCTACATTTAGTTTCCTTATTTTTTGCCAAGGAATAGGTTAGTCCTCTCGGGGTCAATAACAAGAGAAAAACTACATAAAATCACTTCAAATCAAATCCAACTTTATTTGTCACATGCGCTAATGTCACGCCCTGACCTTAGAGATTATTTTTATGTCTCTATTTTGGTTTGGTCAGGACGTGAGTTGGGGTGGGCATTCTATGTTTTGTGTTTCTATGATTTTCTATTTCTATGATTTGGCCGGATATGGTTCTCAATCAGGGACAGCTGTCTATCTTTGTTTCTGATGGGGAACCATACTTAGGTACCATTTTTCCCGCCTGTGTTTGTGGGAAATTAACTTTGTTTGATGGCACACAGCCTTAAGCTTCACGGTTTGTTTTGTATTGTTTATTGTTTGTCGGCGTCATTTTTTAAATAAAGTAAAATGTACGCTCACCACTCTGCACCTTGGTCCTCATCCTTCAACAGCCATGACAGCTGAATACAACAGGTGTAGACTTTACCATTAAATGCTAACTTACAAGCCCTTAGCCAGCAGTGCAGTTCAAGAAGAGTTAAGAAAATATTTACCAAGTAGAATAAAATAAAGTAACACAATAAGAATAACACGGTTATATACAGGTGGCACCGGTACCGAGTCAATGTGTGGGGGGTACAGGTTAGTTGAGGTAATTTGTACATGTAGTTGGGGGTGAAGTGACTATGCGTAGATAATAAACAGCGAGTAGCAGCCGTGTTCAAAAGGAAGGGGGGGGTCAATATAAAATGTCAGGTGGCGATTTTATTAATTGTTCAGCAGTTTTATGGCTTGGGGCTAGAAGCTGTTGAGGAGTTGCTTGGTCCTAGACTTGGCGCCCCGGTACAGCTTGCCGTGCGGTAGCAGAGAAAACAGTCTATACCTTGGGTGGCTGGACTAATGTTATGGGCATTCCTCTGACACCGCCTATTATATAGGTCCTGGATGGCAGTAAGCTTGGCCCCAGTGATGCACTGGGCCATTCGCACTACCCTCTATTACGCCTTACGGTCAGATGCTGAGCAGTTGCCATACCAGGTGGTAATGCAACCGGTCAGGATGCTCTTGATGGTGCAGCTGTAGAATCTTTTGAGGATCTGGGGACCCATGCCAAATCTTTTCAATCTCCTGAGGGGGAAAATGTTTTGTCATGCCCTCTTCATGACTGTCTTGGTATATTTGGACCATGATAGTTTGTTGGTGATGTGGACACCAAGGAACTTGAATCTCTCGATCCGCTACACTACAGCCCCATCGATGTTAATGGGGGCCTGTTCGGCCCGCCTTTTCCTGTAGTCCACGATCAGCTCCTAAGTCTTACTCACATTGAGGGAGCGGTTGTTGTCCTGGCACCACACTGCCAGTTCTCTGACCTCCTCCCCATAGGCTGTCTCATCATTGTCGGTGATCAGGCCTACCACTGTTGTGTCGTCAGCAAACTTAATGATGGTGTTGGAGTCGTGTTTGGCCACACAGTCGTGGGTGAACAGGGAGTACAGGAGGGGAATAAGTACTCACCCCTGAGGGGTCCCAGTGTTAAGGCTCAGCGTGGCAAATGTGTTGTTGCCTACTCTTACCACCTGGGGGCGGCCCATCAGGAAGTCCAGGATCCAGTTGCAGAGGGAGATGTTTAATCCCAGGGTCCTTACCTTAGTGATGAGCTTTGTAGGCACTATGGTTTTGAACGCTGAGCTGTGCGATTAAGATTGTATCATATGTGGATCTGTTGAGGCAGTATGCAAATTGGAGTGGATCTAGGGTGTCCGGGAGGATGCTGTTGATATGAGCCATGACCAGCCTTTCAAAGCAATTCATGGCTACCAACGTGAGTGCCATGGGGCGGTATCATTTAGGCAGGTTACCTTCGCATCCTTGGGCACAGAGACTATGGGGGTCTGCTTGAAACATGTAGTTATTACAGACTCGGTCAGGGAGAGGTTGAAAATGTCAGTGAAGACACTTGCCATTTGGTCCGCGCATGCTTTGAGTACACGTCCTGGTAATCCGTCTGACCCAGCGGCTTTGTGAATGTTGACCTGTTTAAAGGTTTTGTTCTCATCGACTACCGGTAGCGTTATCACACAGTCATCCAGAACAGCTGGTGCTCTCATGCATGCTTCAGTGTTGCTTGCCTCGAAGCGAGTATAAAAGGCATTTAGCTAGTCTGGTAGGCTCACATCACTGGGTAGCTCGAGTCTGGGTTTCCCTTTGTAGTCCATAATAGTTTTCAAGCCCTGACACATCTGACGAGCGTCAGAGCCGGTGTAGTAGGATTCAATCTTAATCCTGTATTGATGCTTTGCTTGTCTGGTGGTTCATCTGAGGGCATAGCTGGATTTCTTATAAGCATCCAGATAAAGCGGTAGCTCTAGCCTTTAGCTTGATGTGGATGTTGCCTGTAATCCATGGCTTCTGGTTGGGATATGTCGTCCCCACAGTGACTGTACGTACGTCATCGATGCACTTATTGATGATGCCGATGACTGAGGTGGTGTACTCCTCAATGCCATTGGATGAATCCTGGAACATATTCCAGTATGTGCTAGCAAAACATTCCTGTAGTGTAGCATCCGCGTCATCTGACCACTTCCGTATTGAGCGAGTCACTGGTACTTCCTGCTTTAGTTTTTGCTTGTAAGCAGGAATCAGGAGGATAGAATTATGATCAGATTTGCCAAATGGAGGACGGGGGAGAGCTGTGTATGTGGAGTAAAGGTGGTCTAAGATTTGTTTTTCTCTGTTAGAACTGCCTGCATTAAAGTCTACCTCAGACGAACAATACCTCAAGACTTCACTGTGCTATTTGGAAAATAAATGAATTAATAAATTAATTAATTAAGTAATTTAGGCATTATTATGGTATATTAAAAAGATAATCAATTAACTCTCCACATAATTGTCCAATGAAAAAAAATGCTAACAGTTGCTGGCATATAACCACTGGAGTACCCTACAGTTCCGTCGTACTGCGCGCAACCCACATGTGAGTTGCACTTGTGGGCGAATCACTAAAATCAGGGCCGGTATAATGTCTTCTAACCTCAATACAACATCCATCCACTCTGGGCACCGGTAGAGCCAAAGCAAGTGTGTCCATTTATTCACTTGATTTTTCTGAGTTTATTGACGACATGTTCAGTTGGCATAGCTACATTTCTTGTACATTCCACCTTGGGATTCAGTTAATAAATTCATTTTGATATAATTGTCCAACAACAAGCTGGAAATAATGATTGAACAGTGCATAATTGTGGGCTTTGCGTACATAGCCTGCCTATTTGTCTGTCTCTTTTACAAACTCGTTAGTTGCCTAAATTCCTTCAACATTCATTCAACCAATTCATTAACATTAATCATTGTACTTTCTATGGGAGAATAAAAAGATAATATAAATCAACGTGATGATATCATGTTGCCAACATAACTAAGAAAAGGGAGCGAGAAAGAGAGAAAGAGCGTGGAACGGAAATAAAAGTACTGTGAGCTAACAATTTCAGCGTCTTAGACTGTAAAACATTTGATATTTTCCAGTCTTCTTTCACATATAGGCCACTTAAAATCTTCCCACCTACTCAGGCCTTTATAGCCTATCACTAGAGATCATTTGGAAAAAACACATTCATATCATAGCAATTATCATGTTGTCTTGTTCCCTTGTGTCGTCTCTTTGGCATCCTTAAAAGTGAAGACTTATTATATCAAATCAATTCTCTGTAATTATTATTACGTGATTAAACTAATCATGTAAATGTAATTAACTAGGAAGTCAGGGCATCAAGAAAATTATTCAGATTCCAAAGTTATAATTTTCAGAATATAACTCTTCATATATTTTAATATCTGATCAATTAGCCACCCTCGAAGCAGCGTTACCCATGCAGAGCAAGGGGAACAACTACTCCAACTCCAAGTCTCAGAGCGAGTGACGTTTGAAACGCTATTAGCGCACACCCCGCTAACTAGCTAGGCATTTCACATCGGTTACACCAGCCTAATCTCGGGAGTTGATAGGCTTGAAGTCATAAATAGCGCCATGCTTGAAGCATTACGAAGAGCTGCTGGAAAAACACACGAAAGTACTGTTTGAAAGTGCTGTCTGCTGGTACCTACCACCGCTCAGTCAGACTGCTCTATTAAATCATAGACTTAGTTATAATATAATAACACACAGAAACATGAGACTTAGGTCATTAATATTATTTCAGTGAACTACATAAACGTTCCGTATTTTATCTAACGGGTGGCATCCCTAAGTCTAAATATTGCTGTTACATTGCACAACCTTCAATGTTATGTCATAATTACGTACAACTCTGGCAAATTAGTTCGCAATGAGCCAGGCGGCCCAAGCTGTTGCATATACCCTGACTCTGCATGCAATGAACGCAAGAGAAGTGACACAATTTCACCTGGTTAATATTGCCTGCTAACTTTTCTTTTTCTTTTTAAATATGCAGGTTTAAAAATATATACTTCTGTATATTGATTTTAAGAAAAGCATTGATGTTTATGGTTAGGTACACGTTGGAGCAACGATACACCGCATTGATTTTATGCAATGCAGGACACGCTAGATAAACTAGTAATATCATCAACCATGTGTAGTTATAACTAGTGATTATGATTGATTGTTTTTATAAGAAAAGTTTAATGCTAGCTAGCAACTTACCTTGGCTTCTTACTGCATTCGCGTAACAGGCAGGCTCCTCGTGAAGCAGGTGGTTAGAGCGTTGGACTAGTTAAACGTAAGGTTACAAGATTGAATCCCTGAGCTGACAAGGTAAAAATCTGTCATTCTGCCCCTGAATAAGGCTGTTAACTCACCGTTCCTAGGCCGTCATTGAAAATAAGAATGTGTTCATAACTGACTTGCCTCGTTAAATAAAGTTGTAAAAAAATACATTTTAAAAAATTGGCCAAAAAGTGTCCAAAAATACCGATTTACGATTGTTATGAAAACTTGAAATCGGCCCTAATTAATCGGCCATTCCGATTAATCGGTCGATCTCTAATCCATACACCAACTATCTTAATAATTTATTTACTAACTCACTAAATAATCACAGAAATGCATAAACGCACAAACAGTAGATATGGTTACAAGGAAATGATAGGGGAGGTTCCCTAGTGGGCTAAACCGATATGACGACTTGGTTGACAAAGGGAAGTGGGTGTGGACTGAAAAGGGCAGGAAAGACAAAAGGAGTCACTACACAGTTGATGATTATATTAATTGAAATGATGTTCCTTTGCACATGAACGCTCACTCAATCAGGAAAAATTGCAATCAATATATATTTACGCCCAGTGTGTCGTCGTGATCTCTGTTGGAATCGTTAGTCGTTCTGCATGGTCTGAAGAGGATTTGCTCAGGTGGGTTTTTTATTCGTAACAATAGAAAAGGCAGGTCTATGATGTCTGATGTCTGTGTTAACGGGGGGCGGGCGAATGACTTAGTTAAACTTTAAAGGGAATACAATACTTCCACATTAAAGGTTTAACATCACATTATATAATTTCACAAATAGTTTCATCTTTACTCATTCATTTTATACAAGAATTAGATGCAAACCCCATAATTGAGAAATGTACATATTCAGAGATGTAGTTATGTGTGTTTCCTGTCCTCTCTGAGGTCACCAAATGAAACACACTCGTCATACCCGTCTCTTAAGTGTCCACTGACCATTCCCACCTTCGCACAAGTGGACATTTTGTATCAAATTTCCATTTTGGGGATTTAGGAGTTCGCCATGTGAAATCCTTTGTTCTCTATATGTGTCTCTCTTTCTGCATGGCCAGGGGGAGAGAGTCTCCTCCAGAAATGTACGACCTGAGATAACAGAACCTGATTGTAGGAGAGAGGGGGATGCCACGATCTATACCCAGAAAGGACCATGTCATGACAGCCCCCCCCCCTGGTGGTTTGGATCTTGTGATTATCCTACAAGTTACAAATCAACATAAACATAACATCTAGTGCTTGTGACTTATCTTTGACACTTTTTTTCAAAATTTTCTCACTTTAGTTCTTCACGTAGTGGAACTTCTGGAGAACATTGGTCTACGTTTTGATCATCCTTCAACCCTTTGTTACCCTTGTGCTATGACACTTTTTGTGGGTTGGGTGCAGGAATGTAGGGAACAGGTCGATTGTAGCAGTAGTCGTTTTGATGGCGACGTACTATACAGTTATTTAGACAGCGGAGGTTATTGGAATCGTGGTTTCGTGGTAGGAACCATTGTTGTGTGTCATCTCTCACCGCTCCAATACCTGATAATGCACCCTCTAACTGGAGTGAGTACTCCTGGTCTGAAACCGTGTGGTAAGGGCTCTTAGCGTTGCAAACCTTTGATGCCTCAAAAGCTGTGCTTGCAAGCTCTCTGAGTTGTAAGATAGGCAGGCCAACGTGGGCTGCATGGCCCAAGTAGGTAATGAAGGTGCGATACATGTTTGACAGAAACATTTGTTTGAATGGTAACAGCTCTTCCATTCCTCTTTCAGTGAGTAGTCCAAAGTAAGCTGAATGAAGCCTATAATAGTAAGCTTGTGCGTGTTCGTTCCGAGCTTGTTTGATAGTGTTAGTCAGTGAGCTATCGTGTTTGCCAGTCGCAGATCCACTGAATTCTAATTTCAAAGCTGTGACTGTTCGTTACTTAAAGGGACATTTCTCCAGAGTGGTGCAGCGGTCTAAGGCACTGCATCTCAGTGCTTGAGGCGTCACTACAGACCCTGGTTTGATTCCAGGCTGTATCACAACCGGCCGTGATTACGAGTCCCATAGGGCGGTGCACAATTGGCCCAGCGTCGTCCGGGTTTGGCCAGGGTAGGCAATCACTGTAAATAATAATTTGTTCTTAACTGATTTGCCTAGTTAAATAAAGGTTTAAAAGTAAAACAATGGCACCCTGGCTCTGCCATGGCATATAGTCATTACTATATTAATAATATTTGTTTTTTGTCATAAACATCAATATTCTCCAAACCACAAGCTATAAAAGAGAGTATTTTAATTTCACTGATAGAATTGGGAAGTTTTGACTTCTTGTGTATTCGTCTGCCCGTAGTGAACCACAAAATCCAGCATTCATAGTGAATGCAGATAATGCCCACTAGGTAGCTGGGGCGTACTCACAAACTGGGACGATGGCGTTGTTTACTTCAAAATAACAACACAAAGTCATCAGAACTTCTCTAGTAAATGTTTGTTTTTCACTAACATTTGTCATCATGCCTGTGTGTTGTTCTGTGCCTGGCTGATCGAGACAGGTGAGTTTACATCCTAAAGTGCCGCATGTCATGATGACAGACACCTGTCACGATCAATGAGAGAAGACTTGAAATAAACAACATGGTGGCGTACACATTGTTGGATTACTTATATTAATATTTTCTGAATTCAAACTGACCCCCTGCAACTGGACACAGACATTCTATGAGACTACTGTTTCCACGAATCGAGGACGAAGACAGCATTCCCTAGCTAACGTTGGTCAAACATTCTCTGTGCTACACCCAACAGTACCTATCCTGTAACTCCCAGTAATTCATACCAAAAATGTTTGGTTGAATCAAATTATCTGGTGTAACAATCTGTAACTAAGAGAACTGGAAATCGATATATGATGGGAGAGGTGGTCATGATGAAATTGCCATTCACAAAGAAACAGAGTAAAAAATACAGTATAATCAGTGTAGTAAAGTTCAGGGAATTATTGCGCAGCTGTTTGACATAGAAGCAGCTGCTGCATTGTGTGTGAGTGCATCCGAGGTGTAAAGTACAGACGTCTGTTATCAGCAAATTATGGGAGGGGTGTTGTCATGCTCAAACTGCCCTTCAGCTCCCCCCTGCTTGAAATCCAACATAATGTCCAGTCCAATCCATAAAGAAGGATACAGTTCGGCTCCAATGTCACAGGCAGGCAAAGGAATTATGTTTATTCCCCCATCTAGAATCAGCTACAGGAAGAAGCCATGGCACCACACTGTATTATCTGTAAGACTAAAAAAATTTTTTTTTTTACTCTATTGTACAGTTCGAACTGCAGTTGAACTGTGACAGCATCAACATTAGGGTAGGTTAATTGAACATGCATACATGTGCACAGGCACAGAGGTTACATTTAGAACAAAGAAATGTGACCCTTAAACCTGGATGCCATCTGTATTTATTTATTTTTAAATGTATTTATTTAAATATGAATAAAGTTGTTAAATTTCTAGCCAAGTTGGTTAACCTCTCTGGGATATGTGGGAGGGTAGCGTCCCACCTGGCCAACATCCAGTGAAAATTGAAGACGGGATATACTGTGTTCAATACCGAAGGAAAACAAAGTGGAGCGTGCTTTCAGGTCACGCGCCTCTAACAAAGAGTACACTAGACTCGAGCCTCATTCTGAACAGTGTTACAGTGTTACTGTTGACATCCAGTGGAAGCGATAGGAACTGCAGGAAAGTCAATTAGAAATCTGGATTCCCAATGAAAACCTGAAAACCTTGAAAAGAGAGTGACCTCATAAAAAAAGATCTGAAAGGTTTGTCCTCGGGGTTTCGCCTGCCAAATAAGTTCTGTTATACTCACATACATGATTCGAACAGTTCTAGAAATGTCAGAGTGTTTTCTATCCAAATCCTCTACTAATATGCATATCCTAGCTTCTGGGTCGGAATAGCAGGCCGTTTACTTTGGACACGCTTTTCATCCGGACGTGAAAATTCTGCCCCCTGTCCCAAAGAAGTTAAGCCACAGAAAAAGACAGGAACCTTCCCACTAGCCATGATTGGCTGAGATAATCAGTGGGCTGAACATGCCGAGAGATGAGTTTCAGATTGATCTGCGGTGTAGCATCTTGTGTCTATAAAATGAGCTGCTTGTTATGGGTAGATACTCCTTTCTTCTCCAGTTAAAAAAAATATATAATGTTAGCCATAGAGAACTGCAAATATGTTGCTTCCGCTCTCAATAACATTGCTGCCCTGAATTCATTAGGCACTATCGACAAAGGTCAGTGGGAAAAAGTTGTGATGGAATACTTTCTGGAGGATGATCGTGCCATGCTGACTCTGACTGAATCAGACAATGAGGAAATCCCTGATTTAGGTAAATACATTTTCTTTGAAGAAGACATTGTGGAGGCTTCTGATGACCATGATGGGGAAGAAATGGCGATCAACAGTGTTGTTGTCACGGAAGACGTTGATCCAGTTTTGAAATCAGTGGAATGTCTGGTCGAAGCAGTTCTCCATGGCTATTCAGAGATGTTTTTTTATTTTACCCCTTTTTCTCCCCAATTTCGTGGTATTCAATTGTTTGGTAGAAGCAGAGTATGATTCAGAGATTAATAGAATTATTTTATTTTTTGAATTTTACCCCTTTTTCTCCCAATTTCCTGGTATCCAATTGTTTAGCTACTATCTTGTCTCATCGCTACAACTCCCGTACAGGCTCGGGAGAGACGAAGGTTGAAAGTCATGCGTCCTCCGATACACAACCCAACCAAGCCGCACTGCTTCTTAACACAGCGCGCATCCAACCCGGAAGCCACCAATGTGTCGGAGGAAACACCGTGCACCTGCGCCCACACCTGCGCCCGGCCCGCCACAGGAGTCGTGAACCCAGAGTCTCTGGTGGTACAGCACCCTTAACCACTGCGCCACCCGGGAGGCTCTTGAGATGAACAGAATTCTGGTGTTTGATTCTAAAAGAGAACACAAGGTTGTCTTTGGATTACATCTTAAAACTAAGGGCAACCATGGCATCCGTGACAGAGAAGGAGAAAGATCTGATGATTCTTATGTTATTGCACACGGTCAGTGTGAACCAGAGTGACTTGAAACAATTGGCCAAGCAAGCTGTACAAACAGAAACAATACAGGATGTCTTATTTAATGAAAGGGGTTGCAGTCTGCCATGAAGCATTCATCAATGTATCTAAGAGTCTAGCTACAGTTTCAGATATTATACGTTTCTAATGCCAGAAAGTTGTTTTCATTGCAAGTTAAAGGTTGCTTTTAGCTAGCTAGCTGATGTTAGATGGCTGGCTTGCTAGCTAACATTATGTGTATGATCTGTGTGTAGTGATGTTATCTCAGAATTTCATTTCGCATTGCAAGTTATAGCCTTGAACCTATTTGGTTCACTTTAGCTAGCTATGAAATTAGTTTGTTAGTTGCTAGTTGTTGATGATAAGATTCGAGGAACTGGACTCGGTCATGAACCAGGACACGGTGGAATAAAATATATATAAGGCTGTTTATTACAATGAAAAGTATTGCTCAGGCGTGCACGGGCTGTTCAATTGACTCAGAGAGAGACCCTGGAACGCGCCCCAAAATATGTCGTGCATGAGAATTTATACATAGAATGACGTAGGTAGATTCTGGTAGTCCTGGCTTCTGGTAGGTTGCTTGTAGGTGATAGACAGTCCCCTCCAGCCTGGTGTCCGTATCCCATTGGTTCTTGACAGAGTTCTTTGTCTTTGGAGCCCATCCCGAAGGGGGTCGAGTGTATGTTTAGGAATTTCAGTGTTTATGTTCAGTGTATATGTTATCTCAGTCAACCCCCCGTACGGAGTTGTATCAGTGCGGTTAGTATCTACAGAAGGACAGGGGGAGGGGAAGGTTTATGACACAGTGTGCAAGCTATTGTATCATGCTTAGGCCACAGGCAGACAACAGTCAGTGAATGCGTTATTTCATGTGTTAATATGTTACTACAAATCCCTCTCTTCACATCTCCTAAGAGATGTGATATGCTGGTATCACATGCTGGTATCAACCCCAGAGTGGGATTTCATTTTACCATTAAGGGTACGCAGGCCTTCTAATGCCACAGTGAGGCTGCCATCAGAGGCTGTGTTATTGGGGATAAATGTGCAACATTGCTCCCCAAACATAGAACATATCCCACCCCTCTCAGACAGCAATATGTCAACGGCAATGCGATTTTGAAAAGCCATGAGGGAGGTGGCAGCCAGTTGACCATGTACGGCCTCAAAACCTTGTTGAGTCGAGTTACCTAATTGTTGGACATTGAAATGTATATAGTTAATGCGGTCAACATTTTTATTAACAGTGCACCACCAGCAGAGAGATGATTCAAAACCTGCGGCGACCTGGTCCACCAGCTTGTACTCATCCGGGACCCCCCTAGGAACACCTATGGCATCAATATACGTGGGATCCCCAACAGTCAGGCCTGCTGCCCGCATGGTTCTGGTAGGCAGAAACTGTGGGTCCACAGCCTGTATCCGGGTCACCAAATCACCCACACCTATAGGGTAAACAGAGATAAGCAGCAGAAGTGTTACAAGCGCACAAGTACCCGTAGCATTATTGGGAGTTCTGTAAAAAATTTGAGTTCCCCACCCCACCACCAGATGTCAGCCCTGATCACTGGCTTAAAACCACCAACTATTACGATAGTATTTGTACACCAACCCACAGGGAGCAAACCTAACTGTAGTATACCCCCTGGTCATTTTAATACAGGAGAATTCGGCCCTGGCAACATCAGAGGAAAATACTGGTGCCCTGACCGTAGCGGAGACAACAGGGTAAATTGCATCCCACAAGGAGCAATTACCAGTCGGGTTGTCTTTGTCCATTAGAGGCATTAAACATCCGATCTCGACAGAGGCCGGGACAATGCGAAGGAATGGTCTGGCACCCATGCAAACTACGCAACAAGTGGGGGTTGTATTGGCTGCTTGTTCGGTCAATAATAACCAATTGTTAGACAAACCTGAGACACCTGTAGCAACCTGAATGTTCTCATCCGGGGTAGGGGTAGTGACCACTAAAACAGCAGAACCCCACCCATCACTGTGCTGGGGTAGGGTATGTGGCTTTGCCATATCGTCACGCACCGTCACAGAAGTAGGCTGTGGTTGTGGCGTAGAGCAGATATATAGCGTGAAATGGACTTCAGCCCTGCTGGTATCTACATATGGGGCCAACGTAAAAACCTGGCAACCCATAGTGGTCCCAGGTCGTACAATCAGCTTTAGTTGAAAACCAGTGCGTGAAAATGTAAGCCGTTTGCGCCAGGCAAGAACAACCCGTCCCTTGGAATAGCTGGACCAGTCATACCCTGTTTCCGCCACCAGGTTTTTCCAAGACCACTCACCATATCCCCCTTTGGTTATATACCAGTTGAAACTGGAATAGGTCCAGGCAGGTAGCCCCATACTATTTCGAGCATGACCCAAAAGGCCCCAAGGCAGGTAAACGGTGGTGGTGGCATTGAAAGGCAAACACAAGGTGGTGCTCTTCAACTCCTGGGGGTTGCACTTAGTGACCCCCACCTCACGCCTAGAAACGGTATGGTCTTGTGGTAGATAAGAGGGAAGAGAGAGAGAGTTAGTTTCACCTGGCAGAGTAGAGTTCAGTGTGTGAGTCTGTAGTGGGTGCATCTGTTGATCTATAAGCCATGTGAGTGTGCATACAGTGGCTCCTCCTATTAAAAGCAAAATAACAAACAGGGGTCCCGAGATCCCCAAACGTTCCCAGGGGGAAAAGTGTGATTTAGTCAGAGAGTATGGGGGTGCACCTCCCATTCTCCTTGGCTAAATAGATGTAGAATTTGGGACCAAATGTAGACCACTTAGGTCATCTCTGACTTCCGTCAGTGTTCGGGAAGGGATTGGAGCTGGTGTGCAATGTGTGAGGTGGTGCCAAGGTGCGCCCAATTTACCTTTGACCTGGACTGAGTGTGAAGTAACCTCCTTCACTTCGTACGGTCCAGTCCACCTGGGTTCCAGCCACTTTCTCTTGTGGACTTTAACCCTCACTCAGTCACCAACCTTTACCTCCAGTGGTTCTGGGACTCCCGTCAGTTCTCCCGTCTGGACCTTGCGAACCTGAACAGAGAGAGCTGCAGAAAGTTCCGTTAGTTTTTTCACATAATTATACATTACAATTTGTTGTACATCAAGAGTGGGCATATGACCTCCCTCCCTTGGTGGGCCAGGCATGACTCTTCCAGTCATTATCTCATGAGGAGAGAGATGGGTGCCTGACCTTGGTGAGGCTCTCATGGCCAACAATGCCAGAGGCAGGGCTTTGACCCATTTCGACTTCGACCCGGCACATATTTTAGCTTTTTTATTTGGACTTTTAGCGTTTGACCTGCGCGCTTCCATGAGACCATGGGATTGTGGCCTATAAACAGACCCAAATTTAATGACTGATTTCGCATCCTCTCCCGCCGTTGGAATTGCCTCTACCCATTTGGAAAACCTATCCACCATCACTAATAGGTATCGTTTCACATTAACCACATTATCCACCCCCATTGTCTGTGTATTCTATGCTAATGTCCTGAAAACCTGCATTGGGTACTGGGTATGAGCCCATGGGTGTCTGATAGGGTTTCTTAGGATTGTAGTTACCATAAATGCTGCACTCGTCACAAAATAAATCATCGTCATGAAATAAGTCAGTCATATTTTTATGTGAGGGTGCCACCAGATGTGCGAGACCTTTTGAGGATCTTTAGTTTGCCTTCGTGTGTGTGGCTATGTGCTTCTCGTAAAAGTTCTGGGTCCATCAGTGTGGACTGCTCCATGGGCATAGGCTGAGTCTGTATAGATATTCACAGTCTTTCCTTTTCCTCTGATGAGGGCCTGCGTCAATCCGATGATTTCAGCTAATTGGGCAGGTGCTGGTTGAGGGATGATGGCTGATTCAAGGGTGACATGTGAGCCGTCTGGGCCTGCTGCACCACTGCATAGTCTGCCTCATTACCATTCTCTCCCTTGTAGCAGCAGCCATCTGTGTATAACCATAGGTCAGGTTTGATCAGTGGTGTGTTTCCCAGGTCGGGTCTTAGTTTCAACACCCTGCGCTCCCCTTCTTGTTTCTGAAAAAGGACAGAGACCGTGAACCCCTCCTTTTCAGAAACATCCAAAAGGAAATTCTTGGAGTAGTCAGGGGAGGTGGGGGATGCAGCCGTAGAGAGGTCAGTTCCTTCTCTCGTGGTGATGGTGGGCAGCTTCATTGCCAAGGGGGGTATTCTCCTGACATACCCTGGAACGGCGCCTGCTGTGGTGGATAGGAGGCAAATGGCACTGGGTGGTTGTATGCAGGTTGTTCACTCTGAATTCTTGATTGCGGCTGTGGTTGTGGCTGAGGGGATGGCCTGTAGCCACCCCTCCCTCTAGGTGGACCGTAGAGGGGCCTTCCTCCCCTGGGTGGGTGCTGAGGTTGAGACAGTGGATATGGGCAATCCCTGGAGTAGTGACCGGGTGTCCTACAGTTGTAGCAAACTCTCCCTCCGGGCAGTCCTGGAATCCATTGTGGCTGGAATGCAACCGGTGGCCCCCCTTGTGGTGCCATTGGCATTGGTGTTAAGTGCGCAGGGCCAGGAGCGGGTGCGGAGGTCTGCTGAACAGTTTGTTGCTGCATCATCTGGGTGACTGCTTTAGTGACTATATCAGCAATGTCTGTAGATGCCTCGGCCACCATCTGTTTCTTTGGTTTGTCTCCCCTCTGCGCGTCCTTCAGTTGCAACTTCAAGAGCTTTTGCACCTGGGATTCAGCTTCCCCTTTATCCTTGTGATGTTGAGTCTGCAAAAGTCCTGAGACTGGGACGGAGATTTGTCTTCCAACAAGACAATGATCCAAAACATAAAGCAAAATCTACAATGGAATGGTTAAAAAATAAACATATCCAGGTGTTAGAATGGCCAAGTCAAAGTCCAGACCTGAATCCAATCGAGAATCTGTGGAAAGAACTGAAAACTGCTGTTCACAATTGCTCTCCATCCAACCTCACTGAACTCGAGCTGTTTTGCAAGTAGCAATGGGAAAAAATGTCAGTCTCTCGATGTGCAAAACTGATAGAGACATACCCCAAGCGACTTACAGCTGTAATCGCAGCAAAAAGGTGACGCTACAAAGTATTAACTTAAGGGGGCTGAATAATTTTGCACGCCCATTTTTTCAGTTTTTGAAATCTTAAAAAAGTTTGAAATATCCAATAAATGTCGTTCCACTTCATGATTGTGTCCCACTTGTTGTTGATTCTTCACAAAAAAATACAGTTTTATATCTTTATGTTTGAAGCCTGAAATGTGGCAAAAGGTTGCAAAGTTCAAGGGGGCCGAATACTTTCGCAAGGCACTGTATGTGTATTTGGGCTGTTTTCATTCAGGAATCTGTGGAGATAATTTCTACCCCACATCTTAAGCACTAAGCCCAGGACAGACCTGTACTGGCAGTGCCAGATGATCAACTATTAGGTCTTCAGATCTGCCAATCTGCCAGAACCTGTTAAGTCAGCCAAGCTGAAGAAGCAACAGCAGCATCTCCTGCTTGTTCAGAGTGAGCGGTCTGTCTACCAGAAGATGGTGGCTGACTGCAAGACCACTTGTCAAGGCCTGCAGTTGTCTCTGGGGGCCCCTACTGAACCAGCAAGCAAAGACATCAGGATGAATTACAGCTTTGATTTTTGTATATATATCAGTAAAGTAAGAACACAGTAGAACACACACACATACTCCCACTTAAAAAGATGAGAGAGGCCTGTAAATTTTCATCATAGGTACACTTCAACTATGACAGACAAAATGAGAAAAAAATCCAGAAAATCACATTGTAGGATTTTTTATGAATTTATTTGCAAATGGACCTGAATTGTGATAACTGCAGTGGTCAAAACAAGAACAAGTTTGTGCTCTGGTATTGTGCCTGGCGGACAATGCACAAGCTCCACCACAGTTGTCGCCAAGGAGCGTTCGGACGCTTCAGCTGATGCGCAACGCTGACATCCTTCCTCACATAGATGGTCTGCCTGTACAAGCACCACCTGGCCTGGACACAGCTAGACAAACTTATCTTTTTGAGAAGATCAGGGAGTTGCGACGAAGAGGCTATGGACATCACATGCCCTGTACCAAAGTCATGGGCAGGACAGAAACAGGCTCTCCGAATATAGATTCCCTTGTTCAGTTGTGGTTCGGATGGACCAGTCATAAGCACTATCTGCAGTGCCTCTATTCAAATGACTCTCTCCTAACAAACACACCATACGTTGCTGCTACAAAAAAAAAATATGGTGCTCAGCCACTTTACCGCTGACTGTATGCATATAACTAACCCTTCTATCACTGATATCGTGATTGATATTGTTCTTGTTCATAGTGTCAATATAAATAAAATAATATACAGTATCTATTTCTAATATTGCTAATATGTAAGTAACCATTAGGCTGTACCATTTACACCTTCAGTAGAAACCCATCCACTTAGCAAGATGTGGCTGGGGGTTATAGCATTTCTTTCACATGACCTATCAATTTAGGCAAGTGTGTCAGGGTAAGCATCATATAATATTTATAAAATAGTTTTATCTGGACACTTTCTGTTTATCTGAACTTTTTCCTTATTGTGGTCTACTACTTTTACCACTTTTAATCTTATTCTTTACTACACTACTCACTTTTAGCACATGACCTAACAAGTGAATACTTAAAGGGAATGGTGGGGCTGGCTTAAGAGGGTGTGAACAATGCTCAAATGGGTGTAGACAAAGGACAGCTCTCCAGTAGTAGTACCAAAACATTCAAAGGCCATTTTCTCAAAAGTGAGGTTACAAGTTTACCAACTTTCAAAACAGAATTCCTTTCCCATTGTTCCTAAAAAAAATGCAATGTATGATATACAATTTTGTATTTCTGTGTCTGCTTTTATCCAATGTAAAAAAAAACACTATTTCAAATTTTGCTACATAAGACCGAATTGAGGTGGTCGGTCACAAATATGGCATAACCCTCAGCTGTTGCATAGTGACAAGACCCTACAAATGTACCTAGGTAGGTGGGCAGTCAGTATCTAGCTACAGCCATGTCTATCAGGCATGCTTAGGCAAATATTTTTCTAGTAAATCCACCTTATCAGTTTTAGAGATTTACAACAGTAAGTTGTATTATTGTTTCTCCTCTCTGTTACATAGTAAACTTTACTAGCTACCTTGCTGGATAGCCAATAATTGTTATTTACATCTGTTTGGAATCATGTCTAGCATCAAGCCTATAATTGTGTGGGATTGAAATACATTCATTTTCATAAGCATAACCAATGTCAACACTCGTCAATTATGTTACATAGCTATCTAGTAAAATTATTTACAGTTTCTGATATTACACATATTTGCTAACCAGTTTCAAATACAAGGCATGGAGCATAGCAAGTTAGCAGGCACCAGACTAACTAGCTAGCCAACTCCAGTAATGTGCTAACATTTGCTGGTATACCTAGCTTTAGGTGGCTGGTTGAATCGTTATAGCTTGCTGTTTAGTAGCCATATCTACATATCGATATATAATAGATCTCTGATTTTAAAACCGGATATTTTTTTCATAGATGTAGTTGTTTAGCTAACTTAGCTAGCAAGCTAGACTAGCTAGCTACTTAGCTAGTTTCTGTACATAAGTTACCAAACAGAAAATAATTTGATTTCCCCCCCTATTGTAACAAAAAAAACGTATTTAGCTAGCCACCATATTTGTCATCTACACTAGCTGAGCTTCTTTTCTGGCTAAATACAACGCTTTGTTTCAAATCCTCTTCACTACATTCCAGTTGAAACATGTACGGTTGAATGTAGAAGTCGACCGATTAATCGGAATGGCCGATTTAATTAGGGCCGAATTCAAGTTTTCATAACAATCGGTAATCTACATTTTTTGACACCGATTATGGCCGATTACATTGCAGTCCACGAGGAGACTGCGTGGCAGGTTGACTACCTGTTATGCGAGTGCAGCAAGGAGCCAAGGTAAGGTGATAGCTAGCATTAAACTTATCTTATAAAAAACAATCAATCTTCACATAATCACTAGTTAACTACACATGGTTGATGATATTGCTAGTTTATCTAGCTTGTCCTGCATTGCATATAATCGATGCGTTGCCTGTTAATTTATCATTGAATCACAGCCTACTTTGCAAAACGGGTGATTTAACAAGCGCATTCACAAAAAAGCACTGTCGTTGCATCAATGTGTACCTAACCATAAACATCAATGCCTTTCTTAAAATCAATACACAAGTTTATATTTTTAAACCTGCATATTTAGTTAATATTGCCTGCTAACATGCATTTCTTTTAATTAGGCTAATTGTGTCACTTCTCTTGAGTTCTGTGCAAGCAGAGTCAGGGTATATGCTGCAGTTTGGGCCGCCTGGCTCGTTGCGAACTGTGTGAAGACCATTTCTTCCTAACAAAGACCGTAATTCATTTGCTAGAATTGTACATAATTATGGCATAATATTGAAGCTTGTTCAATGTAACAGCAATATTTAGACTTATGGATGCAACCCGTTAGATAAAATACGGAACGGTTCCATAGTTCACTGAAAGAATAAATGTTTTGTTTTCGAAATTATAGTTTCCGGATTTGACCAAATAAATGACCCAAGGCTCGTATTTCCGTGTGTTATTATATTATAATTAAGTCTATGACTTGATAGAGCAGTCTGACTGAGCGGTGGTAGGCAGCAGCAGGCTCGTAAGCATTCATCCAAACAGCACTTTCCTGCATTTGCCAGCAGCTCTTCGCTGTGCTTCAAGCATTGCGCTGTTTATGACTTCAGGCCTATCAACTCCCGAGATTAGGATGGCAATACTAAAGTACCTATTAGAACAACCAATAGTCAAAGCTATATGAGATACAAATGGTATAGAGAGAAATAGTCCTATAATAACTACAACCTAAAACTTCTTACCTGGGAATATTGAAGACTCATGTTAAAAGGAACCACCTGTATATAGATTTTCTTCAACTGTATTATTGACTGTATGTTTTGTTTATTCCATGTGTAACTCTGTGTTGTTGTATGTGTCGAACTGCTTTGCTTTATTCTTGGCCAGGTCGCAGTTGTTAATGAGAACTTGTTCTCAACTTGCCTAATTGGCTAAATAAAGGTGAAAAAAACATGCACTTAAGAGTGGAATTGTTTTCCATTTTAGTAAACAAACAAATCACCTTCACCTGACTACTTCATGGTCACCATTTTGTTTTTTGATCCTTCTCTCCCTTCTCAGGTAAAACTAGGCTTTATGAGACCCCCTTTAAGGGCTTTTGTGCACAAACCCCTGAAGTGTTATAAATGCAAAAGATTTGGGCATGTATCAAGTGTATGCAGTTGGGAAGAATATTGTATGCCAGTTGAGGTTATATGCTGCAACTATGGTGAGGTTATATGCTGCGCCCGAGTCCTCAGATTGCCCTAGTGTGAAGGAGACAGAGCTGGCGAGAATAAGGGCTGTCCAGTGTGTCTCCTATTTGGAGGCGGTGAGAAGAGTGGAAGGAGCTAGTGGCGTTGAAAACACAATGGTAATTGAGACTGCACCAATGAATTTTTCTCAGAAATCAATGCATCCTGATATAGTACATGCAAAAAATGTGGACTTTGTAGCACTTATTGCAATGGTCATACACTGCACAGTACAAACAAAGAAGAAATCTGAGAAAATTAGTATTATTGTGCAGAACACCGAGGCATTACAATAAATCCTGTTGAAGGAGGGATGTGACTTGTGTATTGATGTGACTTGAAATGGAATGTGACTGAAGGAGTGGGATGTCAATTTTTCCCAGTTTTTTCCTACAATGGATATATTTTCTATAGTTTACCACCTGTACATTAGGTGGTGGCATGCACCTCGAGCAAGAAGAAGAAGAGAAATAATAATAAGAAAGATAATGTTGAACACTGACACTTTTGTAGCTTTTAGTAGGCGTACACAAGAGTATGAGTTCCTCAAGTGCCTATGCATATCCCAATGTTAGGAGAGTTACCACTTTAAAAAAATGATTTTATTACATTTACATAAAAATTGAAATGGAGGCCAAAGAAGACTGTCTGAAAGCCACGCATCCTGAAAACAAACAGATTACCCAAACCTAACCATTAGTTGGGTTTTTATTCACTTTATGCTGGGTTGACCCTACAGCAGTGGTGTCCTTTTTATGTAATGCATAGGTTATTTTCAGGAGGTGTGGCCTATTTGAGGCGTGGTTTTCAAATAGTTATTTTTGGCCATTTTAAGAAGTTTATACCCTTCAACTGAAAGTTTTCCATCAATATTTCTGCATGTTATACATTTTAATATATGTTTTGGAATATTATTTTTTACCAAATGTTATTGGTCACACACACGTGGTTAGCAGATGTTAATGCAAGTGTAGTGAAGTGCTTGTGCTTCTAGTTCCGACAGTGCAGTAATATCTAACAAGTAATTTAGCAATTTCCCAACAACTACCTAATACACACAAATCTAAGGGGGTGAATGAGAATATGTACATATAAGTATATGGATGGGCAATGGCCGAGCGGCATAGGCAAGGTGCAATAAATGGTGTAAAATACAGTATGTACTGTACATGTGATATGAATGTATATAACTGGAGTACTTCTCCTGTCCTATCCGGTGTCCTGTGTGAATTTAAGTATGCTCTCTCTAATTCTTTCTCTCTCTCGGAGGACCTGAGCCCTAGGACCTTGCCTCAGGACTACCTGGCATGTTGACTCCTTGCTGTCCCCAGTCCTACTGGCCGTGCTGCTGCTCCAGTTTCAACTATTCTGCCTGTGATTATTATTTGACCATGCTGGTCATTTATGAACATTTGAACATCTTGGCCATGTTCTGTTACAAACGACACCCGGCACAGCCAGAAGAGGACTGGCCACCCCACATAGCCTGGTTCCTCTCTAGATTTCTTCCTAGGTTTTGGCCTTTCTAGAAAGTTTTTCCTAGCCACCGTGCTTCTACACCTGCATTGCTTGCTGTTTGGGGTTTTAGGCTGGGTTTCTGTACAGCACTTTGAGATATCAGCTGATGTACGAAGGGCTATATAAATACATTTGATTTGATATGAGTAACTTAAGATATGTAAACATTATTAAAGTGGCATTATTTAAAGTGGCATTGTTTAAAGTGACTAGTGATCCATTTATTAAAGTGGCCAGTGATTGTGTCTCAATGTAGGCAGCAGCCTCTCTGAATTGGTGATTGCTGTTTAGCAGTCTGATGGCCTTGAGATAGAAGCTGTTTTTCAGTCTATTGGTCCCAGCTTTGTTGCACCTATACTAACCTCGCCTTCTGGATGGTGTGAACAGGCAGTGGCTCAGGTGGTTGTTGTCCTTGATGATCCTTATGGTCTTCCTGTGACATTGGGTGCTGTAGGTGTCATGGAGGGCAGGTAGTTTACCCCCGGTGATGCGTTGTGCAGACCGCAAATATTATGACAAAGTGGTAACAATCCCAATGTTGGGATAAGCACTTGAGGAACAAAACAGATGAACCAGAATTACACTTACCTTCATGGATGGCCAAAAATAACTATCTGAAAGCCATGCCCCTAGTTAGCCACATCTTCAGTCTTCAAAGAAAACAACTAATCTATGTGACTCAACTGGCTGGCTCAAAATAACCCAACATGTGTTGTGTCCACTATTTACCCAGCATTGGGTTGTTTTTATCCCATTTTTTAGAGTGCAGGGACCTTTCTCGCTGTGAAGAATAGCTCTATTTACTATCAGCCTTCTATCTCACTCACTAACAAACACACACACACACACACACACACACACACACACACACACACACACACACACACACACACACACACACACACACACACACACACACACACACACACACACACACACACACACACACACACACACACACACACACACACACACACACACACACACACACACAGCGCCTCAGGACAGGCCACGTGCTTTGCAGGAATTTAAAATGGTAGAATGGAATCGAAGAATGATGCCAAAGTTCTGTGACTGGAGCTGGGGCCGAGGCTGAAACTGAACAATTTGTTAGGGTAAGGGTTAGTGGATAGTTAGTTGAACATCTATAAACCATCCGTAGGTGATCCTCCAGATAAAGTGTTACCCTGCATGGTGTTAGTGTCAGACGTAGAGGACAGACTAGACCGTCTGTTACTCTGTCTAAGTGTTTTAATAAGGGAGGCTGACATCGCTGCAGATTGCTCCTCCAGGATCCCTCCTCCTTCAACACACACCCACACACACACAAGCAGAGTGTTTAGTCATTTATATCTGCGCGATTAAGTCCCTCCGAGGAAGAGCCTCAGTGGCAGACAGATTCATTTCACCAAATGAGCCCATATTGTCAGGCATAAGCGACCGCTTAGGGCCCTCGACCTTATTGTTCTGGGCCATCCTGTCGCAGAGCTCTGTGTGTTTATACATGTGTGCAACAAGATCTCATGTTCTCCTTGGTGAAAAATATACATTGATTTATTCAGGCCGCATCACATCCGGCCGTGATTGGGAGTCCCATAGGGTGGCACACAATTGGCCCAGCGTCATCCGGGTTTGGCCGGGGTAGACCGTCATTGTAAATAAGAATTTACTCTTAACTGACTTGCCTAGTAAAATAAAGGATAATTAAATTAAATAAAAAATGTAATTGTATAACCCACCAGGGGCAGATCTGGTGTTTTTAGATCAAATTCAAGCTAAGCAGGTGAGCTAAATCATACATTAGATAAGATTGACAGACATAGCAATAAAACATCTTCTGAACCCAAAACCTTTAACATTCCCAATGTGTCATGCCCTGACCATAGATAGCTTTTTATTCTCTATGTTGGTTAGGTCGGGGTGTAACTAGGATGGGTCATCTAGGTAATTATATGTCTATGTTGGCCTGGTATGGTTCCCATTCAGAGGCAGCTGTTTATCGTTGTCTCTGATTGGGGATCATATTTAGGCAGCCATTTACCCTTTGTGCTTTGTGGGATCTTGACTATGTATAGTTGCCTGTGAGCACTATAGCAGCTTCACGTTTCGTTTGCATTTTTGGTTTTCTTTGACTTTCAATTCAAAATAAAGAGGATGGAACCATATTACGCTGCATCTTGGTCCACTCATTATAACGATCGTGACAAAATGTAGACATAGAGGATAGAGAAAATCCAACCCCCGATATAAGGCATACATTAGGGGAATGATAATATCATAATCAACAAAAGCTAAATATGATTTCAAAATTAAAATTAAATAACAAATAATGTAAACTACTATGTTAGAAAAAGCCCATGAAAAAATATTTACAAGGAAAAGAAGAAAATACACATTTCTGAATTTAAACAGGAATATTATATTTTACTTTTGAAGACAGCCAACAATTACAGGTTGAACTAAATAAAGCATACCTCTTAAATGGCAAATAAACCTGGTAAATATCTCACAGCTCACACAAAACAAATACACACTAAACCAGTTCTAAATTTAAAAGATAAAGGTACAAATGAGGTCATTGGAAAAAAGAACGTGATTAATGACCATTTTAAAAGTGTCTATGAAAATGTATGAAAAACAGAATTAAACAACAGTTGGACGGATCATATAGCCTTCTTAGATTCAACAACCCTGAAGCATTCAATATGTACCCATTGTTCAGCAGAAACCAGAGATCACCCAAAAATAAATATTAACCTCTTGCTCCTACCTGGCACACAGGCGTCCCATCTAGAGCTCTGGAAATGCAAATGCACTACGCTAAATGCTAATAGTATTAGTTAAAACTCAAACGTTCATTAAAATACACATGCAGGGTATTGAATTAAAGCTACACTCGTTGTGAATCCAGGCAACAAGTCAGATTTCTAAAATGTTTTACGGCGAAAACATAGCACATATTTATGTCAAACCACCACCGCAGACATAGCTCATTAGCATAGCCAAGTAGGAAAAAATATGCAATCAACAAACGCAGGATTTAAAAAAAAATCATTTCACTAACCTTTTGAAATCTTCATCAGATGACAGTAATATAACATGTTACACAGTACATTCATTTTTTTTCAATAATCTGCAATATATATCAATAAATCTCTGTTTACAATGACGCATCGTTCAAAAAATGCTACTAAAATGTCAGGAGAAATGAAATAGCTCCGGCAGATAACGTCAGCTAACAAGGAATACACATCATAAACTTTGACTAAATATGCATGTTTTACATATGTATAGGAAGATACACTTCTTCTAAATGCAATCGCTGTGTTACATTTATTTTTAACGTTACAGGTTGAGTTCACTAGGCTATACTAGGAGTCAGCGCTCCAAATGTATCATTATGCCTCCTCTATCTTGGAGTCGACAGAAACCCAAAATTAACACATAAATATTCCCTTACCTTTGCTGTTCTTCCATCAAAAGACCTGGAAGGGATTATACTTACCAAAACAGCGTTTAGTTTTCAAGTCTACGTCTTTCGGTTCTCAAAATAGCCACATTTCGGTCGAAATGTAGGCAAAATTCAAGTGGATGCGCACCAAAACGTCGAAAATATATATTATATGTCGAGTAAACTTGTCAAACTATGTTCATAATTAAGCTTTAACATGTTATAAAGGTGTACAGCAATTGTGAGGACGAAGTGAAACACACACGTCTTTTAATCGATCCTGAAGAAAAGACTTCACCGGAGCAGAGCGCACATAATCGTACACGTTTTTTTCGCGTGACCGAGACTTTCGGCATGCTCAACGTCTCGTGAGCGCGCGATTCTCACAATGAGAAGCCCCATTGAAAGCAGGCTTCGCGGTGAACACGTACAGACTGTTCCCAGAGCGGTAGTTGTTTGGGAAGGCGTATACGATGACGTCAAAGTTGGGCCAACTTTTTCCATGACAAGAGAGACTTTGGGAGAATGCATGCCCTGAGACTTCTGCTATACATAGAGACAAAATTTAAACGGTTTTAGAAGCTTTAGAGTGTTTTCTATTCGATAATATTTTTTATATGCATATATTAGCAACTTTTTATAAAATTTATCCTGTTTTATATGGGTACCCAATTCCTCCAGAAGGGGCAGTAAACAGGGCTAGGCTTAACAGGTTAAATACTGTTACATTTATTTATTATTGGAATGGATTTCCCATAGAAATCTATTCAATTTTTGGGACAAAGTAGCACCCCTACAAATGACAACATACACTCAATTCAGTACTTCCTAGTTCCATGTATCAAACGGCTATTTCAGTTAGAATAAAACCAGGAAAATCCACATAGTCCCCTACAGATTATAGACCCATACATTTAATAAAGTCTGACAATATAATAATAACAAAGCTTTTATGCCAATAGAATGGCAAAATACTTACCAGATGTGATACATATCAATCAAACAGTGTTTATTAAAAATAGACCGCTACAAACAAATACAAGATCATGTTTCATTTTAACACAATACGCAAAAAAAACAAGATCTAGATTTGTCAACAACTGATGTTGATGCTGAAAAGGCTTTTGACCAGCTTGAATGGCCTTTTCTATTCAAAACTTTGGAAGCTTTCAACTTTCCAGCTGAAATAATAAATAAAGAACAAATATAGACAAATAATACATTACCTGATGAAACTGCTTTAGAAAGGGGCACAAGACAGGGATGTCCCCTCTTCCCCCCTCCTGTTTGCACTGGCAATTGAACTGCTTGCAGAAATCATTAGACAGGACCAAAACGTAACAGTATTGGTAAACATTCATATAAATTAAACTTATTTGCAGATGATATCCTGATATACCTGACCAATATTTAAAACTCAATTCCCCCTTTGCTAAAAATATTTTCAGAATACTTGTAACGTCGTTCTTCGTTTGTAGAAAGAGAGTCGGACCGAAATGCAGCGTAATGGTTACTCATGATTTTAATATAAAAAAGTGACACATGAAATAACTATACAAAATACAAAACAACAAATGGAACGTGAAACATAATTTCAGCTTATCTGGTGAAACTACACAGAGACAGGAACAATCACCCACGAAATACAAAGCGAAACCAGGCTACCTAAATACGATTCCCAATCAGAGACAACGAAAATCACCTGACTCTGATTGAGAACCGCCTCAGGCAGCCAAGCCTATACAACACCCCTAATCAGCCGCGATCCCAAATACTACAAACCCCAAAACGAAACACAACATATAAACCCATGTCACACCCTGGCCTGACCAAATATATAACGAAAACACAAATTACAATGACCAAGGTGTGACAGAACCCCCCCCCCTAAGGTGCGGACTCCCGGACGCACCTCAAAACCATAGGGAGGGTCCGGGTGGGCGTCTGTCCATGGTGGCTTTTCCGGCTCGGGACATGGACCCCACTCCATTAATGTCCTAGTTCCTCCCCTTTGCGTCCTGGGATAATCCACCCTCGCCGCCGACCATGGCCTAATAGTCCTCAACCAGAACCCCACAGAACTGAGGAGCAGCTCGTGACTGAGGGGCATCCCGGGACTGAGGGGCAGCTCGGGACTGAGGGGCAGCTCGGGACTGAGGGGCAGCTCGGGACTGAGGGGCAGCCCGGAACTGAAGGGCAGCCCGGAACTGAGGGGAAGCCCAGTACTGAGAGAAAGCCCAGTACTGAGAGGAAGCCCAGTACTGAGAGGAAGCACAGGACTGAGATGAAGCTGAGGTAGGTAGTAGGCTCGGGTAGATCCTGGCTGGCTGGCGGATCTGGAAGATTCTGGTTGACTAGCAGATCTGGAAGAGACTGGTTGACTGGCAGATCTGGAAGAGACTGGTTGACTGGCAGATCTGGAAGAGACTGGTTGACTGGCAGATCTGGAATAGACTGGTTGACTGGCAGATCTGGAAGAAACTGGTTGACTGGCAGATCTGGAAGAATCTGGTTGACTGGCAGATCTAGAAGATCATGGCTGACTGGCGGATCTAGCTGCTCTATGCAGACTGACAGCTCCTTGCAGACTGACAGTTCTGGCTGGTCCATGCAGGCTGACAGCTCCTTGCAGACTGGCAGCTCTTTGCAGACTGGCAGCTCTTTGCAGACTGACAGCTCCTTGCAGACTGACAGCTCCTTGCAGACTGACAGCTCTGGCTGCTTCATACAGACTGACAGCTCTGACTGCTCCATGCAGGCTGACAGCTCTGACTGCTCCATGCAGGCTGGCAGCACCTTGCAGACTGGCAGCTCCTTGCAGACTAGCAGATCCTTGCAGACTGGCAGCTCTGGCTGCTTCATGCAGACTGACAGGTCAGGCTGCTCCAAACAGGCAGGAGGCTCCGGCAGCGCTGGAAGGAAGGAAGGCTCTGATAGCGCTGAACAGGCGGGAGACTCCGACAGCGCAGGAGGGAAGGAAGGCTCTGATAGCGCTGAACAGACAGGAGACTCTGGTAGCGCAGTAGAGGAGAAAGGCTCCGACAGCACTGAACAGGCGGGAGACTCCGACAGCGCAGGAGGGAAGGAAGGCTCTGGCTGTGCTGAATAGGCGAGGCGCACAGAAGGCCTGGTGCGTGGTGCTGGAACTGGTGCTACAGGATCGAGGACACGCACAGGAAGCCTGGTGCGGGGAGCTGCTACCGGAGGACTGGTGTGTGGAGGTGGCTCTGGATAGACCGGACCGTGCAGGCGCACTGGAGCTCTTGAGCACCGAGCCTACCCAAGCTTACCTGGCTCGATGCCCACTCTAGCCCGGCCAATACGAAGGGCTGGTATGTGCCGCACCGGGCTATGCACCCGCACTGGAAACACTGTGCACTACATAGCATAACACAGTGCCTGCCCGGTCTCTCTATCCCACCGGTAAGCACAGGGAGTTTGCGCAGGTCTCCTACCTGGCATAGCAATACTCCCTTTAAGACCCCCCCCCCCCCCAATAATTTTTTGGGGCTGCTTTTCGTGCTTCCAACCGCGTCGCCGTGCTGCCTCCTCATACCAGCGCCTCTCCGCTTTACCCGCCTCTAGTTCTTCCTTGGGACGGCGATATTCTCCCGGCTGCGCCCAGGGTCCTTTTCCGTCTAATATCATCTCCCAAGACCAGAAGTCCTTATATTGCTGCTCCTCACAATTAACAGGGAGAGTAGGCTCAGGTCTGACTCCTGACTCCTGACTCCGCCACGCCCTCCCCCAATAAATATTTGGGGGTTACTTTCGGTTTTCGCTCTGCTCCGCCGTGTTTTTTCGACTCCATTCGCCTATAGCCCTCTTCGCACTGCTCTAGCGAATCCCAGGCGGGCTCCTGCACTCTCTCTGGGTCGGCCACTGATAGAGGAAATTATAGTTGAAATGATTAATTATGTATACATTATTGATTAGAACCATTTATTCTAATACTATTATGTTATGGTATGAAAAGTATGAGTTCTTGGTTAAGCTGTTACTGAAAATGTAAGCAGAACGAATTAATTGTCTGTGCCTCTTGGACAGTTTAAGGGGGAGAGATGCTATAGCTTTTCAGACAGATAAGAAATGTTTGGGTGGTGTTCCATTAGTGGAGAAAAGTATATCTTTTATACAGTTTGGAATGTAGTTTTATGGGGGGAGTAGAAGGAGAGTCCAGACCTAAAAACAATGGGCTCTTGTGAGAATCGGAGAGAGGGTGGGAAACTGATGATGTCATTTGCAGTTTATAACCTGTGGAAATATGTGTATGTGGTTAGTACTCTCTTGTAATAAACACTGTTACCTTTGGCTTTTAAGACTGGTCTCAATCTACTTCATGCATAATTAATGAACTTACAACTCATTAATGAATTAGAAATGAGTGCGAATTGGTTTTGGCTATAAAACATACAGGAATTTAGAATTCCTCTATCAATTTGGTCCTTCGAGCCGGATCTAAATACCTCTCACTGTTGTCTGGAGGTAGTACGCTGGAAAACGTGCACGGACGAGTTTTTGACTCGTTTTACTAAAGACCTGACCTCTGAATTGAGGTTAAAATTGAAACAGGCCTGCGTATTATCACAGAGGACAGAGAGAGTGACTAGATTCAAACGAACAGTGCTTTTCCCAGCCGGCAGCCAGGTAAAGTAGCCTTTATTCTTGATTTTGGGGGGATTTGAGTTCTTTAATTGATGTTCTGAGAATTCATCAATAGTGAGAACTTTGCTATCCCCACAGGGGTGTATGATCATCATACAATGGGTTTTGTAGAACCGATATACACGGAAGCAGGTTCGAAAATAACCTGTGGTAATGTGCACTACCGTAAATAAACTAAACTTAATCATGACAGGTATATAGCACCCGAGATTAAGAAGGGATATTAAATAGGTACTGGGAGATAGGACGGTGATCTTGTACAAATTCTGGGCATAGAGAGACGGCAAGAACGCGCAAGATAACTGGATTGGTCATTTAAATAGTGGCAGTATTGATCACCGTCCCGATTCAACTAATACTACGGAAAATATCCAAATGAGGAGGAGAGGGTAACTTAAATCTAAAGAAATGAGATAAAAGCCATATCTATAGACATGATAGTTGCATGCGAGAGGGGAGTCTAACAATTAGTGGCGTGAGATAACGATTATTAGAGTTTTTTACTGACACAATCGGAAAATAAGATTTTAACTAGGGCCTTACAAACCCTGGGCTTATAGTTGTTAGGTTAGACCTAAAAATCTGATTCAAAAGTCAAAACTATTGGTAAGATTTCCATAAAAGAGCTAAACTTAATCATGAGAGATTAAGACAGAAGAATAACTAGAAGTAACTAAGTAACGGTAAATTACAAATTTATAGAACTGCACGCACATAGAATTTAAAATTATATAGAAAGGAATAGATAAGAATAAACAGGGGTTATACACAGCCGGAGTTTGGCTTTCGGAAGCAAAAAAGAGAAAGAGACGTGCAGAAAACGAGAATTCTAACTGAGGGAAAACTTTGGGCGTTAAATTGGGGCTATTTTCTGTTGTCTAGATGTCGGAGTAACAAATACAGATAACTGTAAAAATGGGTATATTTGCGGAGAGTCTCAGTCAAATTCATAGCGCTGGTAGTATAGTGGCGAGCGCAACAGTCTCGCCAACGGTAATCCACGGTTCGGTTCCCGGCCGAGGCGTTTAACTAAAAGTGATTTTATATCGTAATTGACTATTTTCAGTCTCGCCTGAAAAATACGGTCGCCAGTGTTTGCAAAAGATATAACTGAACGGATATTATGTGTTCTAGATAGAATTGAAAAAAGAAGTCTTTAAAAATAACGGCGAGACAATTTCGATGTAAAACGCTATTTCGCCCAACATGATCTGGTGGAATAATGTATTGAGATGGGAGTTGTATTTAAATAGATGTATCATAGAAGTCATTTCTCCCAACAGATGTCAAAGAAAATCTCTCACACGCACACACAGCAAGGAAAAGGGTTTGTAGAGACAGACAGTGCCTCCAATAGTTAGCTTTGTTCGAGCTAAAAAAGAACCGTCAGACCTAGAGTTCCGAAACTTTAGAAACCTGTTCTAGACCTCGGGTCGATAGTGCGTGGTGAGTTAGGTGCTAGAACGTAACTACGTGTTTTATGGTTTTTTTATGGTTTGAACCAAAGGCGTTGTGAATTTTGGGCCAGCTCTGAAGTGTGTGATAGTTGGCTACTAAACAGGTTGGAAAAAGTGTCAGTTTGTGTCAGTTTGTATCAGTTTGGTGTCAGAATGATATCGGTGACTTGCTGGTGACTCTTGTCCATTTGCAATATGTTTAAACAGTGAGGTACCATCACCAAAAGTGACATTCTGAAATCAACCCTAACGAGCCATTGAGATTAACCAGAATCACTGCCCAGCCATCCCGAGTTCATCGGGCCAGTCAATTTCACATTCCTGCAGGATTTTTATAGCATGACAAATTCGTGATGGTACCTGCCCATTGAACCATATTGCAAATGCACAGTGACTTTGCAAAAGTGAGAAAACATAAACAAATGGACATGATGAAATCAACACAATGAGTGATGGAAAGGTACAACTCTCACTGCTCGGCCATCCTGTGTTCATCAGGCCAGTCAATTTAGCATTTTTGAGCATGTCAAATTTCATTTGGTAAATGCACATTGAAACATATTGCAAATGCACGTGCATTTGCAATATGATTCTATAGTGTAAAAACATCACAAAATGGACATGATGAAGTCAACACAACGAGCGATGGAAAGGAGCAACTATCACTGTCAGGCCATCCCGAGTTCATCTGGCCAGTCAATTTTGCATTTCTGCAGGATTTTTGAGCATGTCAAATTTCATATGGTAATTGTCCATTGAACCATATTGCAAATGCACGTGCACTTGCAATATGATTCTATAGTGAAAAAACATCACCTAATGGACATGAGGAAATCAACACAACGAGTGATGGAAAGGAACAACTATCACTGAAAAAACCCCGGTGGAGCGGATTCGCCCCCTGTTGAATTTTTAAAGTGTTACAACTGGCAATTGCCATATGGCATTTGCAATACACTTTGCATGAATCAACGCCGAATTGGGTGGTATTGGCCAATGTGTATATGGTTTGTCCAATGCCAATTCCCTTACACTCACTAATGCTAGTCTGAGTTTGTAATTAGACAAGTGAATAACGTATTGGGAAGAGAGTTGTAATTAAAATACTAAGTCAAAGACGAGACAGGTACTTAGAGCAAAATGGATTCTAAATGATAACAAAGAGACAATTATAATTTATGCCCATCGAAAAGCTTTTATAAAATTGGCGAATTTAGAGATGTTGGTTGGGGTGGTAAATTATAATTCAGGATTTGAACAGATGTGATAAATAAGGCTTGGTTAATCGAACAAGAATTATTTACAATTCATCTCAAGTCGCTACGAATTGGCAGGTTGAGCGCTTGATGATGACGTCACTAGCGAGGCACTTTTGTCACTGGGGATAACGGAGCAAATCGTATGGCTGTTAGTGTGTGGATCGAGGTTTCGAGTAACTTTTCAGAAGTTTATATAAAAGTGTTTTGTTTATTTGTTTACTGGTTATGGTCAATTTTAGGGTTTGATTTAACTTAGTTGAACAGTGTGTTCTGGCGGGTTTAGGTAGAACTCTTTGTTCCGGGACGGATGGGATTTACCCAAAAATAAGTCAATTAAAAGGAGCCATGAGAGAATGCGAATGCATATTTATCAAATATCGGGGATTAAATTACGGATTCCTTACAGTGTGAAATGTACGACATTTGCGGCAGAGAGAAAAAGTAATGCATTGGATAATAATGTTATCGGGTTAATTGTATCTAAAGGTAGCATGTTCATTTAAGTAAACATATACGTAGACGATGTTTAAAATTTATGATTAATGATTTGAGTCAAAGGGGAATTGTCATTAGGTGTGTTCGTATGGGGATTACATGATATGTGTCCGTATGGGGATTACATGATAACCAATTTGGGACAGTTCTGGGATTGGAGAAGAGGATATCCTTATAGCATAGGGGATCCCACAAAGGTGGATAGGTTTTCCATGAGATGGGGGAAACTTGGGAGCACTGTTGAACTTTGTAAAGGTGATGAAATCCTACTAACCATCAAAACTATTAAGCTCTCTGATGCAGGCACTTACACCCTCGGACTACAAAGGACCGTGACAGACACGATGGGTGTGTTTTCTATTAAGGTACTGCCAAAACCAGAGGCCTCAGACAAACCAGGGCCAGACACACTCCTCTACCACCCCTGGACCGAACCTGCCACCACTGTGTTAAAAATCCCATTCAGGTAATTAATGTTAGACTATTCAGCTATTGATCAATTAGGCACGGAGACTGGTTTTGATGGTAGGGACAATTTGTGGCTGTCTTATACAGAATGGACTTGCTTTGGATATGCTTCTTGCCAGTCAGGGGGGCGTCTGCAAGATGTTCGGTGAACAATGTTGCACGTATATTCCTAATAACACCAGTCCAGATGGTAGTATATCTAAGGGCCTTAATGGGCTTGATGCACTATCTGCTGAGATGAGGACCATGGCGGGGGTGGAGGAGTCTGACTGTTCTCTTAGTTGGGAGCCTGGTTAGGTAAGTACACTGGTATGGTGTTTACTGGATTTCTGACGCTAATTCTTGTATTATTGTTATTGATGTGTTGTGCTGCTTGCATCATACCGTGTTTTAAGAAGTCTGTTACACCTTTCCTCACTGTTGTTGTTCATAGAAGTGGAGATGTGTCTGGCTCTTGCTAAGCGATGTGTTCTAGGGGAGAGGGTGGGGCTTCACATGGAAGCTGTTCATCTGAAGCTGCCTTATCGTGGGTGACATATTCCTGATACAGCATGTCCTACTCGAGTGTGCGGAGAGTGGTAATTTGACCTATGTTTTAGACGGTGAGGATTTTGTTCCAAAATAGAAGAGATACCGGTGCAGTTTCCCCTATTGATTGTGGACACAGGTCATAGCTCATGGGGAGAGAGGGCTATATGAATCCACTCACCGAGTAGAGTGGCATAAAGAGATGCTTAACCCTTTAAATAGAAATGAAGGAGGATCAAGGGTTGTGGTAGGAAGATGACCAGGTCTTGGTCGACACCCTAGTACGGTTCTGGGTAGAGGAGTGTGGTTCGGTATGGTAAAGCTGTTATGAAAGCAGGAATGCCAGATAATGACAGTTGTATTGATTTGCACTATTTATATCCCCAGGAACCAAGTTAGTACTTGCAATAGGACAGAGAATATGACCACTGACGAGACCATGTCTGAATTGACTGTCACGCCTTGGTCATTGTATCTTGTGTTTTTGTTATATGTTTGGGTAGGCCAGGGGGTGACATGGGTTTATATGTTGTATTTCGTATTGGGGTTTGTATTAATTGGGAGTGTGTATTATTAGGGGTGTGTCTAGTTAGGTTTGGCTGCCTGAGGCGATTCCTAATTGGAGTCAGCTGATTCTAGTTGTCTCGGATTGGGAACCGTATTTAGGTAGCTTGAGTGCGTGTTGTATTTCGTGGGTGATTGTACCTGTCTTAGTGGTAGTCACCAGATAGGCTGTATTAGTTTCACTCGTTTGTTGTTTTTGTATTTTCAGTTATTTCATGTACCGCATTATTCTTCATTAAAAGTTATGAGTAACCTACACGCTGCATTTCGGTCTGACTCTCTACAAACAGCAGACGAACAACATTACAGAATCACCCACCACCATTCTCAGACCGAGCAGCGTGTTAACTGGCAGGACCAGGTGGACGTTATGGACAACAGAAGCAAGGAGTATACTACGTGGGAAGAAATCGACAGGTGGGCGGCCGACCCAGAGCGAGTGCAGGAGCCCGCCTGGGATTCCCTACAGCAATGCGAAGAGGGCTACAGGCGAATCGAATCAACGAAAAAGACACGCCGGAAAAACAGAGAGGCGCTGGTTTAAACAGGCAGTGACAGCTGGAGCAGCAAAGGGAGGATGAATTATTTGGAGAATGGACATGGGAAGACGTGTTGGATGGTAAAGGTTGTTACACTTGGGAGGAGATATTGGCCGGAAGAGATCGCCTCCCATGGGAACAGGTGGAGGCACTAAGGAGAGCAGAGGCAGCGGGAGATAGGAGCCGACGATACGAGGAAACACGGTTGGCAAGGAAACCGAAAAACAGCCCCAAAAAAATATTGGGGGGGAGCTAGAAGGGAGAATAGTTATGCCAGGTAGGAGACCTGCGCATACTCCTTGTGCTCACCGTTGGGCTAGAGAGACCGGGCAGGCACCGTGTTATGCTATGGAGCGCACAGTGTTTTCAGTGCGGGAGCATAGCCCGGTGAGGCACATACCAGCTCTTCCTATTGGCCGGGCTAGAGTGGGCATCGAGCCAGGTAAGCTTGGGCAGGCTCGGTGCTCAAGAGCTCCAGTGCGCCTGCACGGTCCGGTCTATCCAGAGCCACCTCTACACACCAGTCCTCCGGTAGCAGCTCCCCGCACCAGGCTTCCTGTGCGTGTCCTCGCGCCAGTACCACCAGTTCCAGCACCACGCACCAGGCCTCCAGTGCGCCTCGCCTGTTCAGCGCAGCCAGTGCTTTTCTCTCCTCCTGCGCTGCCGGAGTCTCCCGCTTGTTTAGCGCAACCAGAGCTGTTCTCCTCTCCTGCGCTATCGGAGTCTCCCGCCTGTTTAGCGCAGTCAGAGCCTTTCTCCTCTCCTGCGCTGCCGGAGTCTCCTGTCTGTCCAGCGCCACCAGTGCTCCCAGTCGGTCCAGCACGTCCAGTGCGCATCGCCTGTTCAGCACAGCCAGTGCTTTTCTCCCCTCCTGTGCTATTGGAGTCTCCAGCCTGTTTAGGGCAGCCAGAGCCTTTCTCCTCTCCTGCGCTGCCGGTGTCTCCTGTCTGTCCAGCGCCACCAGTGCTACCAGTCGGCCCAGCGCGTCCAGTGCGCCTCGCCTGTTCAGCGCAGCCAGAGCTTTTCTCCTCTCCTGCACTGTTGGAGTCTCCCGCCTGTTCAGCGCAGCCAGAGTCTTTCTCCTCTCCTGCGCTGCCGGAGTCTCCTGTCTGCCCAGCGCCGCCAGTCGGCCCAGCTTCACCAGTCTGCCAGGATCCGCCTGAAGTGCCAGTCTGCCAGGATCCGCCAGAAGTGCCAGTCTGCCAAGATCTTCTAGATAGGCCAGACAACCGGAATCATCCAGTTCTACCAGCCAGCCAGGATTTACCGGAGCCTACTACCTGCCTGAGCTTCCTCTCAGTACTGAGCTTCCTCTTAGTACTAGGCTTCCTCTCTGTACTGGGCTGCCTCTCAGTACTAGGCTTCCTCTCTGTACTGGGCTGCCTCTCAGTACCGTGCTTCCCCTCAGTACCGGGCTGCTTCGGTCCCGGGCTGCTCCTCTGTCCCGGGCTGCCCCTCTGTCCTGAGATGCCCCTCTGTCCTGAGCTGCCCTGCTGTCCTGAGTTGCCCCTCTGTCCTGAGTTGCCCCTCTGTCCTGAGTTGCCCCTCTGTCCTGAGTTGCCCCTCTGTCCCGAGTTGCCCCTCTGTCCCGAGCTGCCCCTCTGTCCCGAGCTGCCCCTCTGTCCCGAGCTGCCCCTCGGTTCCGAGCTGCCCCTCGGTCCCGAGCTGCCCCTCAGTTATGTGGGGATCAGGGTGAGGACTATTAGGCCATGGTCGGTGGAGAAGGTGGATTATCCTAGGACGCGAAGGGGAGGAACTAGGACATTTATGGAGTGGGGTCCACGTCCCGAGCCAGAACCGCCACCATGGACAGACGCCCACCCGGACCCTCCCTATGCTCTTGAGGTGCGTCCCGGAGTCCGCACCTTAGGGGGGGGGGTTCTGTCACGCCTTGGTCATTGTATCTTGTGTTTTTGTTATATGTTTGGGTAGGCCAGGGGGTGACATGGGTTTATATGTTGTATTTCGTATTGGGGTTTGTATTAATTGGGAGTGTGTATTATTAGGGGTGTGTCTAGTTAGGTTTGGCTGCCTGAGGCGATTCCTAACTGGAGTCAGCTGATTCTAGTTGTCTCGGATTGGGAACCGTATTTAGGTAGCTTGAGTGCGCGTTGTATTTCGTGGGTGATTGTACCTGTCTTAGTGTTAGTCACCAGATAGGCTGTATTAGTTTCACTCGTTTGTTGTTTTTGTATTTTCAGTTATTTCATGTACCGCAATATTCTTCATTAAAAGTTATGAGTAACCTACACGCTGCATTTCGGTCTGACTCTCTACAAACAGCAGACGAACAACATTACATTGACAGGCTGGTTGAACTCTGGGGATTTCAATAAAATAAAATGGGCCAGTGTTGACACCTAGTGGTTGTGTGTGTCATGTGCGCAGACAACAGGACATGAAGTTATCTAAAAGGGAAAAGAGAAGCACTCCATCTGGGTCATTTGATGACAAGGTATACATTGATAACATTGGGGTTCCAGGAGAGGTGCCAGATGAGTCAAAGCAAGAAATCAGATCCTAGCAGGATTAGAGTTAAGCATTTCCGGGGTTCTACTCTCACAAGAAAAGGGGGAAGTGGACGTGATAATCAGGACCATGTCTTACATCCCAGGTAACACAGCTCCGGATGAATCAGTGCCCGAAGCCTCAGCTGTTTTGACCACCCTGGCTCACGGGTTGGCAGAAACTCTGGGGTGGATACTTCTCTGAACTAAATTGGGTTGACAGTATTTATGGAAAAATGTGGTGTTATGGGCTTTTTTCACCTGTGTGACTGTGTTAGTTTTGTACGTAAGTGGTTGATTGCGTGTATGTATGAAAGTTATTGTTTCCAGGACTATGGAGAGATCAATGACACTACAGCTGGGGCGTTATGGGCCGATTCCAGGTTCTGACCCGTGGAGGACTGAAGGCATGTCTATAGAGGATGTGGACGAATCTGGATCTGTCATTTGTGGGGAATTTATGTTTGATGAAAATAGTGTTGAGATGAAGGGGAATTAGATTGTAATTTGTTTCAATGATTAAACTGTTTTTTAATAAAAATTGTAACAAAAATCCTGAAAGAGGAGTTATGATTCTGGTGTAGGTTTAAAAACAGTTGGAGTTAAGGTTAGATTTGATTAATGATGGGTGAAGAGTCGGGTAAACATTTATAATAATATTTTTATTTTGTAGATTTGAATGTATAATATTTGATCAAAGGGACGATTGATAGAGGAAATTATAGTTGAAATTATTAATTATGTACACATTATTGTTTAGAACCATTTATTCTAATACTATTATGTTATGGTATGAAAAGTATGAGTTCTTGGTTAAGCTGTTACTGAAAATGTAAGCAGAACAAATTAATTGTCTGTGCCTCTTGGACAGTTTAAGGGGGAGAGATGCTATAGCTTTTCAGACAGATAAGAAATGTTTGGGTGGTGTTCCATTAGTGGAGAAAAGTATATATTTTAGACAGTTTGGAATGTAGTTTTATGGGGGGAGTAGAAGGAGAGTCCAGACCTAAAAACAATGGGCTCTTGTGAGAATCGGAGAGAGGGTGGGAAACTGATGATGTCATTTGCAGTTTATAACCTGTGGAAATATGTGTATGTGGTTAGTACTCTCTTGTAATAAACACTGTTACCTTTGGCTTTTAAGACTGGTCTCAATCTACTTCATGCATAATTAATGAACTTACAACTCATTAATGAATTAGAAATGAGTGCGAATTGGTTTTGGCTATAAAACATACAGGAATTTAGAATTCCTCTATCAGCCGCCCACCTGTCTATTTCTTCCCACGTCGTATACTCCATGCCATTGCTGTCCACAACGGCCTCTTTTTTCTGCTCCTGCTGTCGCTGCCTGTAACCACGCCACTCGGTCCGTGTGTGGTGGGTGATTTTGTAACGTCGTTCTTCGTTTGTAGAAAGAGAGTCGGACCGAAATGCAGCGTAGTGGTTACTCATGACTTTAATAGAAAAAAGTGACACATGAAAACAACAAACGGAACGTGAAACCTAATTACAGCCTATTGTATTGTATGTATTATAGGTATTAATGTATTATCTTCAATACCATTCATTCTTTACAACTCATAATTTACATACATACTCAAATAATGGTATTTTAATTAAACTAATTAAACTAAACATAAACCCCAAACAAAACCTCAGGGGAGCATCTTCCCTCCCCGTCACCCTACAAAATACCTTTCCCTATCTCCCCATCCCTAATCTATCCTCTTACAAATCTAAATGACACCCAGCCCTAAACCCCCCTTCCACCTCTCCCGAGCAGCATGCTGCCCTCACTTCCTCTCCTCCCTCTTCATCCTCCCCCTCAAATCTCCTTCCACCCTCCTCACTATCCCTTCCACCCCCCAATCTCTCCCTGTCTTCACCATGTTCTGCCTTGCTTCCCACAGCCCCCGTTTCAAGAGACTCATGAGAAGCCAGAGCAGAAACCTGTCCCTATCCGTCCCTCTCGCTCTCCCTACACCCCTCTCTAACCTGGCCCACGTCAATACAAAATCCCTCTTTACCAAACCTAACAACACCCGTGCCCTAGCCCATACTACTCCGGCAAAGGCACAGTCCCAAAAGACATGGCACACAGTCTCCTCCCTGCCACAAGAGGATCTTGGACAGGTGGGGGATTGCACCAAACTATACCGGTACAAGATGGAATGTACCGGCAAACACTTATGAAGGCTCAACCAATTCAGGTCCTTGAGCCTGTTGTCCAGACCCCGCGCCTGCACTCCCTCCCAGACCACTTCCGAGATGCCCACTACAGGCGCAGGACTCCCTGCCTTTCTGACCTCCTCGTACAGGTGCCTGTGATCTAAACCTACTCGGGCAACTTCAACCTCGAGAATCCTCAGGGCCCCCTCACAGAGAGATAACCCCCCAGGCACATCCGTTCTACCGCGCCATCTTCCGAAAAACTTGACGGAAGACTTTGCATGGTTCAGAACTGCTCCCGACGCTCGGGTGAAATCCCCAAAGATGGAAAGGGACCTTGTCAGGCACGAGTCCTTGCACAACAGCAAGGAAGTGTCGTCGGCATACTGCGTCATCTTAACACGCAGCCCACCACTTCCAGGGATCAGCAAGCCTTCCACCCCTGTGTCTGCCCTAATGGCTGCCCCCAGAGGCTCCATGTACAGAACGAAGAGGAGAGCCGAGAGTGGGCACCCCTGCCTGACCCCAGACGAGAGGTCAAATACGTCACCCAAGTGACTATTTACACTAACTCGGCACCCCGCTCCGACATATAATGTACGAATCCATCCTATAAACTTCTCCCCAAATCCTAATCGACCTAACACTCTGAATAAAAAGGATCTATTCACGCGATCGAAGGCTTTCGCCTGATCTAGCGCTGCTACCATTAAAGGCAGTCCTCTATCTTGAACCCAAGCGATGGAGTCCCTGATTAACTGTAGGTTCCATCTAATAGAGCGGCCCTCTACCCCGCACGTCTGATCCTCATGAACGACGTAGGGAAGGGCTGTGCGCAACCGTTCTGCTAAAACCTTTGCAAGTAGCTTATAATCTACACACAGCATGGTCAACGGCCGCCAGTTGCCAAGGTCTGTTACTTCGCCCTTCTTATATAAAAGTGACAGCACACCAACAGCCATTGATCCCCCCCGGGACCCCCGTCTCAAGGATGGCCTTCAAGACTTCGAGGACCACTGGTCCAAGTATACTCCAAAACTTGTGATAAAACTCAGCCGGCAGCCCATCTATCCCAGGCACCTTCCCTTTTCCCATCCTCCTAAGAGCGCTCTCAACCTCTTCTAGTGAGATCTGGGCCTCCATCACCTCTCTAATGTCCTCCGGCAACCGCCTGGACAAGTGTTCTAAAAACACATTTCCCTGCTCTACATCTATTTCCCTTTCCTTAAATAAACCTTGGAAATGATCAGTTGTCACCCTGACCATATCCTCTGGTTCTCTAACTATGCTACCATTTTCTTCCCTAACACCATGCATTACCTTCCTACTCTGTCTGGCCCTAACCAACTTAAAGAACATAGCAGAACAAGTCTCATTATGTTCTAGAAACCACTATGCGCACGCTCCAGGAAAGCTCGAGCCTTCCGCTCCTGCAACTCCCTGAGCTGCGCCTTTAGGGTTGCGGATCTCTCCCAGTCAAACGACCCGCCGAGGTTGCCTGCCTCGTATTCGAGTTCAATTAACCTTGGATACGATCCACCTCCCTCCTCTCCTCCCTTTTTTTCCTCTTACAATACCCTATTATAAAAGCCCTAATCCTCACCTTAACTAATTCCCACCACTCTAACACCCCCTCGCACATGGACCGGAGGCCCTCAAGCCTCCAAAAGAAACCATAAAACCCGTCAACAAAAGCCTGCTCCTCCAGCACATCCCGATCTAGCTTCCAGTACCCCCTAACAAAGAGGCAGACTGGTGACCCCACCTGCAGGAACACCCCGTCGTGATCCGAAAAGAAAACAGGCAACAGCCGCCAAGACAACTTACCCAAAGACCTGGGTACAAAAATATAGTCGAGCCTCCGCTCAACCCCCCCTGGAGTTGCGCCATGTAGGACCGTCCATTTTCGGAGTAGTGTGCAGACCATCATCTACCAGACCATGGCAAGCCATTAGCCTGGCAATGGCGCCTGCACTGCTATCCCCCCTCTTCCTAAATCTGTATTAAAATCCCCCCTATCACTAATTTCCTATTTGTGACACACAGGGGCGTCAGACAGTCCACCATCTCCCTCCTGTCTGCCACCACCTGTGGCCCATACACCACCACTAATCTAAATTTACAATCCCTTATCGTGACATCCACCCCTATAACCCTCCCCTGCATTACCACAGAATAATCCTCCACTTTAACCTCCCTGTTACAAAATCCCTACCCCTGATGAGTGCACCCCCCCAACATCCCAAACCGACTCCCCCTTGTCCCACTCCCTCTTAAACCTACTAACATCCCCTCCATCCCTCAGGTGAACCTCCTTTAAAAAAACTAAAATCAAACCCCACACCCTCTAAATAACTAAAAACCGCCCTCCTCTTAACAAAATCCCTAAACCCCTTACATTTAAACTAACAAAAGTAAAATTAGACCCCATGAAAAAATAAAAACATGTAATACACTCAAATTCTAAACCCAGACAGAAAAAAAAATAAAAAACAGGAGACTCACCTGATGCTCCCCTGCTCCATCTACCGGTAAGAACACCATCCGTACTCCCGACATCCCCCCCTCTTCCTCCATCACACATTCCAGGATGCAGGAATAGTGTTTGGCTCCGGGGTGCCCTGCACCCTGGGTCTACCCCCACAATCCTCCCCCTCCCCAGTGTTACAGCTGGTTTGGAAAAAAAAAATCGGGGAGGCTGAGTCCCCAAACAAAAAACTCGCCACCTCCTCCTGTACCCAGTCCTGAGTCTTGTTAGGTGTGTCCCCACCCAACAGAAGTTGAGGGCCTGGGGAAACCAGCAGCAACCCAGAGGTTTCTCCCACCCCCATCACTCTCTTGGCCATCCCCTCCATCTCACTGTCGGCCAATCGCACCCTCCTCTTCATTCTCTTCTTTGGTGATGACGGCAGTGGAGAGATACCACCCCCCACCCCCGCCAGCTCCTCCACCATACCCCTCATCTCTTCCACCAGGGCACTTTCCCCCAGTCCACTTGCTCTTCCACCGTCTCCTTCTCCACCACTCCTCCATCGCTTTCTTCTCTCTCATGCTCCTCCACTCGGTTGCCTTCTTCCTACTCCCGTGCCTTCCGCTTTTCCATCCGGTTCTCCTCCTCCTTCCTTGTGGCTTCCCGTGAACTCTGTTCATGAGGCGTTTCCTTCCCCTCTCTTCCATCCCCCACCCCTGCTCCCCCCAGCCGCAGACGCATTCTGACCTCTGCTGCCTTGGCTTGTCAAACAAATGCACAAAATCTGCATTTTATTGTACCTTCATGTGACCGTCAGCTTTAGAATCCCCATCAATATTATCCTTCCAAAAGATTCCCTCCAACAAGTCCTAAAGGCTCCCCAACCTTCCCCGTTTTCCTTCCAAGCAAACCGAATCGTGTTGGCCAGCCCAATCCCAGGGACCGACCGTGTTGATGTATTTAGCACCATCTCCGCAAGGCGCTCGTTCTCTTCTCTTCCAAAACAAGTAAAAAATAAAAACCAAAGTGACCGAGCCTATCTGGTGAAACTACACAGAGACAGGAACAATCACACACGAAATACAAAGCGAACCCAGGCTACCTAAATACGGTTCCCAATAAGAGACAATGAAAATCACCTGACTCTGATTGAGAACTGCCTCAGGTAGCCAAGCCTATACAACACCCCTAATCAGCCGCGATCCCAAATACTACAAACCCCAAAACGAAACACAACATATAAACCCATGTCACACCCTGGCCTGACCAAATATATAACGAAAACACAAATTACAATGACCAAGGCGTGACAATACTCTAAAATCTCAGGATATAAAAGGTATGTGGTGGAAAAATGATGGAAATGGATGGAAAATAATAATTCTACAGCAATCCATTAAATGGATGGAAAATAATAATTCTACAGCAATCCATTAAGTGGACCACAAAAAATATGAAACACTTAGGATGCACAATAAATGACAACAAACAACAAATGTATAAAGATATCTGTATTCCATAACTTAACTACAGTATATGAAAGCAGAAGTAATTAAATGGAACAATCTTCACATAAATCTTACAGGAAGAATAAACCTCTTTAGAAAGGCATGGTATTTATTTTCGATAATACCAAAGACATTCTTCAAAAAAGTATACTCAGTTATTACAGACTTTATATGGGCAAATAAAATTCACAGAATATAAAGGTAAGTGTGATTTTAACCTTCCAGACTTGGAATTGTATCAACTTGCTAACCAAGGCTTTGTCCTAAAGAGGAACAATGGGTACATATTGAAGATGTGCCTATTCATCCCCAGAAAAACTTTACATGTCTATTTTCAAAGGATAAAGCTAATACATTAACAACTTCAACATTAACAACTTTGGGATTCATGTCAGACCTCGGCGTTTGAAAGGTCCCAAACAGTCATTCGTAGAAAATAGCCTGACTAAAAGGTAGATGTGACTAAAAGGTTGATGAAATCCGAGCAAGGGTAGCATTCCAGAGAGACATCAAAGACTGTAACGTTCTTTTTAACAAACATGGCTCAGTCTGAAAATCAAGACAGCCAGCTGGTTTCTTCAGCATATCGATCTTTCTGTGCTATGCCAGGGCTGGTGTGAAAACCCTGGAACTCAAGTTTCTGTTATTCTCAATCAAATGTCCCGCATTACACAAGATAATTCTCTTCAATTATAATCCTCCCCCCAAGCAGACACATCCTGAACAAACTTTATTTGAAAAACTGAAACCACATATCCTGACTGCATTCATTGTAGCTGGGGACAAGCCTAGAAAACAAGACTCCCCAAATTCTATCAGCATATCGCTACCAGGTTCCTCATTGTTTTCTTCCTAGGTTTTGGCCTTTCTAGGACCACGAGTTTTTCCTAGCCAAAACCGTGCTTTGTTCACCTGCATTGTTTGCTGTTTGGGGTTTTAGGGATGGGTTTCTGTACAGCACTTTGAGATATTCAGCTGATGTTACGAAGGGCTATATAAAACTAAAAACATTTGATTTTGATTTGATTTGATTTTCCTTCTGTTGCTCCCTGCCTATAGACAGAGACTAAAACAGGAAGCTCCTCTCTCTCTTCTCTCTGCTCAGGTCTGTTCCTATTCCCTAATCAATCATTTACTTCAATCTGATTCCACACTTTTCAAGACCCTATTTCTCCCCTTGTTTTCCGTTTCTGTCCTGTGGATTGGGATATTGTTCTGCTGTGTGCCTCCAACAGATGCGTGGTGAGCAGGTGTCTGAAGCTGATTCAGTGAGCAGTTTATGATCGTTCATTGTTCTCGTCATTACAAGTGGAATTGTTCATGCTTTATTTACCGCTCCGATTTGTCTAGAGTATTGAATATTTACTTTACTGGATTAAAACTATTAAAACATTCCCAAACAAAACCAGAAACCATGGATTGAGGGCAGCATTCACGCGAAACTGAAAGCCGAACCACTGCTTTTAACCACGGCAAGGTGACCGGAAACAGTTTAGCTATTCCCTCCGCAATGCAATCAAACAAGCTAAGCGTCAGTATAGAGACAAAGTAGAGTTGCAATTCAACGGCTTAGACACAAGAGGTATGTGGCAGGGTCTACAGTCAATCATGGATTACAAAAAGAAAACCATCACCGTCGCGGACCAGGATGTCTTGCTCCCAGACAGACTAAATAACTTCTTTGCTCGCTTTGAGGACAATATAGTGCCATTAACACTGCCCGCTACCAAAACCTGCGGCCTCTCCTTCACTGCAGCCGACGTGAGTAAAACATTTAAATGTGTTAACCCTCGCAAGGCTGCTGGGCCAGACGGCATCCCCAGCCACGTCCTCAGAGCATGCGCAGACCAGCTGGCTGGTGTGTTTATGGACATATTCAATCAATCTTTATCCCAGTCTGCTGTCCCCACATGCTTCAAGAGGGCCAACATTGTTCCTGTTACCAAGAAAGCTAAGGTAACTGAGCTAAACTACTACCACCCTGTATCACTCACTTCCGTCATCATGAAGTGCTTTGAGAGACTAGTCAAGGACCATATCACCTCCAGCCTACCTGATACCATAGACCCACTCCAATTTGCTTACCGCCCCAATAGGTCCACAGACGATGCAATCGCAACCACACTGCACACTGCCCTAACCCATCTGGACAAGAGGAATACCTATGTAAGAATGCTGTTCATCAACTACAGCTCAGCATTTAACACCATAGTACTGTCATTGCGTTGGCCTGGGGGATAGGTTTATGACAGTCATAAATACCTCTTCCCCCCTTTTTCCTTTCTTTACCCTACTGAGGTTACATTTGCAAAACCCTTGGTTAAAATAGAGATTCTGAGAACGTCAGAAGGTGGGGGGAATTTAACTATATTCTGGTAATCTGACCATAGGAACATATGCGGTGGTACTTAATGAATATGATGTCAGTTCGGTTGTCATCTGAGACATTCTCATCAATGATAAGATGACATAAACTCTACAGTGGAAAGCCTACACATCAGAGTTATCGGATTCACATGGAATTGTTGTTCAATTTAAATGTTTGAATATTGAATATATTTGTGATGGGATGAAATGTGATTTTAACTTCTAAAAGGTGAGATTTGGGTTTTCATAAGACAGGTCTCTGCTCAATCAGTGGCCCGCCCCTGTGAAGGGACATGGGCTATAAAACATTTCAAACACGCCATCCTCTCCCTTCCTATATAAGCCCTTGACGACAATATAACCTCCTGTTCTGAGGATGTAGGACGATGGTCCTATGTCAGAATGGTTCAGATAATAACTACAGAAGAGTTTTGGTTGCGAATGGTATGAACTTTGAACTCTTATTCACTACAGAAGTGATACATCATAGCCGTTGAGTTAGCAACAGCAGATGCAACAAGGGTTAGGAAGGAACAGACAGAGTATACCGTCTATCACCCAACGACATTACTACAACGTATTCAATTGACAACCAGAGACATTCTTCAAAGGACTCGTTTGGGCAACACGGCCTTCCATCTACCACCAACCTACCGAAGCGCAGCTCAGAGTAAATATTTATTGCATTTTCCCTTTTCCAAATGGGCGGTAATTTAGAATGCATAAGATACTGTAATTAGGATAGCACAGCTTCTCCCTGTGTCCCTCAGTCTTCCCGCTCCTTCACTCAAACCCAGCCCCTTTTCTTTTGTGTAACGAGCTGTCATATCTGTTCCGCCCGCTAGGGCCGTTTTCCTTTATGACGTAATGTGTAATCAAGTTATGATTTTATTATGTGTATGTGTAATTCTGTGTGATTAGTTAGGTATTTAGTAAATCAATAATTAAACTCAATTTTGCATTGCTGATTCAAATTGTTAGCCAGGGTTCGTGCAGATAACCAAGAATTTACAACCTTCAGATGAGACTGAATTAAGGTGACGATTAATATTGACTGCTATTGATGTAAAATATTACTAGATCTTTAAGAGTTTATTCGGAAGATAACAGCTCTATAAATATTATTTTGTGGTGCCCGACTCTCTTGTTAATTAAATTTACAGGATTAGCTCAATCAGGTGATATTAATTACGGAGAAACTATTTTATAGAATAGCATGTCATATCACTTAATCCGGCATTGCCAAAGACATGACAGTTCCCTCCGAACTTGTCATCAAGCACGAGACCCTGGGTCTCAACCCTGCCCTGTGCAACTGGGTACTGGACTTCCTGACGGGCCTCCCCCAGGTGGTGAGGGTAGGTAACAACATCTCCACCCCACTGATCCTCAACACTGGGGCCCCACAAGGGTGATTTCTGAACCCTCTCCTGTACTCCCTGTTCACCCACGACTGCATGGCCATGCACACCTCCAACTCAATCAGCAAGTTTGCAGACCACACTAAAGTGCTAGGCTTGATCACCAACAATGACGAGACGGCCTACAGTGAGGAGGTGAGGGCCCTCGGAGTGTAGTGTCAGGAAAATAACATCACACTCAACGTCAACAAAACAAAGGAGATTATTGTGGACTTCAGGAAACAGCAGAGGGAGCACCCCCCTATCCACATCGACGGGACAGTAGTGGAGAGGGTAGTAAGTTTTAAGTTCCTTGTCATACACATCACGGACAAACTCAATTGTTCCACCCACACAGACAGCATGGTGAAGAAGGCGCAGCAGGGCCTCTTCAACCTCAGGAGGCTGTTGAAATTTGGCTTGTCACCAAAAGCACTCACAAACTTTTACAGATGCACAATCGAGAGTATCCTGTCGGGCTGTATCAACGCCTGTTACGGCAACTGCTCCACCCACATCCGTAAGTCTCTCCATGAGGGTAGTGAGGTCTGCACAACGCATCACCGGGGGCAAACCACCTGCCCTCCAGGACACCTACACCACCCGATGTCACAGGAAGGCCATAAAGATCATCAAGGACAACAACCACTGGAGCCACTGCCTGTCCACCCCGCTATCATCCAGAAGGCGAGGTCAGTACAGGTGCATCAAAGCTGGGACCGAGAGACTGAAAAACAGCTTCTATCTCAAGGCCATCAGACTGTTAAACAGCCACCACTAACATTGAGTGGCTGCTGCCAACATACTGACTCAATATAATGTTTACATACCTTACATTACTCATCTCATATGTATATACTGTACTCTATACCACCTACTGCATCTTGACATCTTTATGTAATACATGTATCACTAGCCACTTTAAACAATGCCACTTTATATAATGTGTACATACCCTACATTACTCATCTCATATGTATATACTGTACTCGATACCATCTACTGCATCTTGCCTATGCCGTTCTGTACCATCACTCATTCATATATCTTTATGTACATATTCTTTATCCCTTTACACTTGTGTGTATAAGGTAGATGTTGTGAAATTGTTAGGTTAGATTTCTCGTTGGTTATTACTGAATTGTCGGAACTAGAAGCACAAGCATTTCGCTACATTCGCATTAACATCTGCTAACCATGTGTATGTGACAAATAAAGTTTGATTTAAAACAAAAATGACGTTTTCTCTCATGTCAAACTACCAGGAAGTCTGAAAATACAGGCAGAGTGGGCGGGGATCTAGTTGGCTAAGGAGGGAGCTTACCTTGACTAGAGGTTCTTTGAAAACGCCTATGTCAAGCAACATGGACGCAGTGATTAGTGTTACAGTGAGATCATCTTTAAAAACCTCTTTAACTTAGAGCCGTTTTGCACTGTTTTGCTATGGCTTTTTTCATCAATCTAGAAATAAGGCAATATTTTGAATAGTGTAGTAGTGTTTCACCCCTTCCCTCCTCGAAAGCTATGGCCTTTGGCTTTCACCTGGAATTGTTGATTTTTGTCTGAGAGAGAATAATAATAACAATAATATGCCATTTAGCAGACGCTTTTATACAAAGCGACTTACAGTCATGTGTGCATACATTCTACGTATGGGTGGTCCCGGGAATCGAACCCACTACCCTGGCGTTACAAGCGCCATGCTCTACCAACTGAGCTACAGAAGGACCACCCATAGAGAAAAAATTCAACCTGTATCATCTAGTACATAATAAATGTATAATAATGAATTAATGACGTGAATGAACAAGCCTTTTCATACTTTATAATATGTCTATATATAGTTAAATCAGTTTTAGGAACATCTACCTAAAATATTTCACCTTTATTAATTTACCCAAAATATCATGACATTTTTGAACGTCTAAATTAAACATTTTGGCCATTTAATCAGTGTTTCCACCCTATTGATAAGTAAAACAAAATTGGACTTCCACACACAATTATTTATTTACTTATTTTAAGGAAGGTTTAAGGAAGTGTATAGGTCGCATTCTTTATCGTACATCTATGAAAGTCATATACTTAGAGCCACTTGCTCGATAGGAATCATGCCTGAGTTACGAGCGAGCCGCACTAAAGAGATGCTTTTCTAAGGACCGCCCCTTTGACCTGACGTGGGGAAGAGCTTACAAAATGGATTGTAATGATGCAGCCAACCTCTGGACAGAGCCAGTGACACGTTTATTCCACAGGGAAGCCTCTGAGTGTCCTACAACTGTCTAGTTGTTGGTGTTCTGACTTACAAAACAGTGGGAAATTAATCAAATCAGCAATGTAAACATATTATCAGTAATTATGAGTAAATCTAGTGCCCCAAAACCAGGCACTGTGGTCTTTGAATCAAATTTGCTGATACAAAAAGCAACTCAAACAACACTTAAATTGCATGCAATATCCAATCCTGTTGTACATCACGGTTCCACAAATGATTTGTTTATCCTGTTTTGTTACTGTTACAGCAAAAATATAGACAAAATGTTGGCTATATAATTTAGTAGCGCAAATGGGATTGGCAGCACTGTTTCTCAAGCTAGCTAGCTGCCTAAATATATAGTTATAGGTTTCCACTTTCATCTGTGTCTGGTGGTAGATAGTTACTGTCTAACTAGGGCTTCAGCCAGCATGGAACAAAAGAGGGGGAAGGGTTGCCCAAACTCCGACACAGTTGTCATGTCATTAACCTCTTCCTACCTGGCACGCAGGCGTCCCATCTAGAGCTCTGGAAATGCAAATGCGCTACGCTAAATGCTAATAGTATTAGTTAAAACTCAAACGTTCATTAAAATACACATGCAGGGTATTGAATTAAAGCTACACTCGTTGTGAATCCAGGCAACAAGTCAGATTTCTAAAATGTTTTACGGCGAAAACATAGCACATATTTATGTCAAACCACCACCGCAGACATAGCTCATTAGCATAGCCAAGTAGGAAAAAATATGCAATCAACAAACGCAGGATTAAAAGAAAAATCATTTCACTAACCTTTTGAAATCTTCATCAGATGACAGTAATATAACATGTTACACAGTACATTCATTTTTTTTCAATAATCTGCAATATATATCCATAAATCTCTGTTTACAATGACGCATCGTTCAAAAAATGCTACTAAAATGTCAGGAGAAATGAAATAGCTCCGGCAGATAACGTCAGCTAACAAGGAATACACATCATAAACTTTGACTAAATATGCATGTTTTACATATGTATAGGAAGATACACTTCTTCTAAATGCAATCGCTGTGTTACATTTATTTTTAATGTTACAGTTTGCGTTTACTAGGCTATACTAGGAGTCGGCGCTCCAAATGTATCATTATGCCTCCTCTATCTTGGAGTCGACAGAAACCCAAAATTAACACATAAATATTCCCTTACCTTTGCTGTTCTTCCATCAAAAGACCTGGAAGGGATTATACTTACCAAAACAGCGTTTAGTTTTCAAGTCTGCGTCTTTCGGTTCTCAAAATAGCCACTTTTCGGTCTAAATGTAGGCAAAATTCAAGTGGATGCGCACCAAAACGTCGAAATTATATATTATATGTCGAGTAAACTTGTCAAACTATGTTCATAATTAAGCTTTAACATGTTATAAAGGTGTACAGCAATTGTGAGGACGAAGAAAAACACACACGTCTTTTAACCTGTTAGTCCTACCCACACCGTATTCGGTAGCGTAATCATAGCCTCAAGCTCATTACCATAACGCAACGTTAGCGATTTCTAAAAATCGCAAATGAAATGAAATAAATATGCCTATCCTCAAGCTTATCCTTTTCTTAACAATCCTGTCGTCTCAGATTTTCAAAATATGCTTTAGAACCAGAGAAAATCAATAATTTGTGTAAGAGTGGTGATAGCTAGCTTAGCATTTAGCGTTAGCATTTAGCACGCAACATATTCACAAAAACCAGCAAAGGGATCAAATAAAATAATTTACCTTTGAAGAACTTCAGATGTTTCAATGAGGAGACTCTCAGTTACATAGCAGATGTCCAGTTTTTCCTGAAAGATGCTTGTGTAGGACACAACGTTCCGTTTGTTACTATGCATTTGGCTACCGAAACTAACCGAAAATTCAGTCACCTACACGTCAAACTTTTTCCGAATTAACTCCATAATATCGACTGAAACATGGAAAACGTTGTTTGAATCCATCCTCAAGGTGTTTTGTCATATATCTCTTCATTGAAATGCCATTCCTGGAAGCCTGCATTGTTCTCAGATTCGGGTGGAAAAATACTGGTACCTGACTTTTGCGCACCAATTTCCACACAGACACCGTGCGGGACCCCTGGTAAATGTAGTCTCTTATGGTCAATCTTCCAATGATATGCCTACAAATACGTCACAATGCTGCAGACACCTTGGGGAAACGATAGGAAGTGTCCGTTCATTCCTGTCGCATTCACAGCCATATAAGGCGATCATGGAAAACGTGCCATCAGAAATCCTGTTGATTTCCTGGTCGCTCAAACATCTTGGTTTTGCCTGTAGGTTTTGTTCTAAGGCACTCACAGTGAAAATCTTTGCAGTTCTGGAAACGTCAGAGTGTCTTCTTTCCAAAACTATCAATTCCAAGCCTAGTCGAGCATCTTTTCGTGACAAAATATTGCGCTAAAAACGGGCACGTCTTTTTATCCAAAAATGAAATACTGCCCCTAGAGTCTTAACCGGTTAATTGATCCTGAAGAAAAGAGAGAGCGGGAGCAGAGCGCGCATAGACATACACTTTTTTTTCGCGTGACCGAGACCTTTCGGCACGCTCAACGTCTCGTGAGCGCGCGACTGTCACAATGAGAAGCCCCATTGAAAGCAGGCTTCGCGCTGAACACGTAGCAACTGTTCCCAGAGCGGTAGTTGTTTGGGAAGGCGTTTAAGATGACGTCAAAGTTGGGCCAACTTTTTCCATGACGAGAGATTTTGGGAGAATGCATGCCCTGAGACTTCTGCTTTACATAGAGACAAAATTTAAACGGTTTTAGAAGCTTTAGAGTGTTTTCTATTCGATAATATTTTTTATATGCATATATTAGCAACGTTTGACAAAAATGTATCCTGTTTTATATCGGTACCCAATTCCTCCAGAAGGGGCAGTAAACAGGGCTAGGCTTAAGAGGTTAAAGACACATGCCATATAGGAGATTGTAACAAACTTCTTGACAGTCATGATATATAAACATTGTCATACTTGTTAGGGATGTCGAGAATCTAAGCAGCTTTTCGCAGCTTTTTGTTAAAAATCGCGCAACATTTCAGCGCCCTGCTGCTCATGCCAGGAATATAGTATATGCATATGATTAGTATGTGTGGATAGAAAACACTCAGACGTTTATAAAACTGGTTAAATCACTGCTGTGACTATAACAGAACGTGCGTTTCATCGAAAAGTGCAAGAAAATCTGATGACTGAAAATGGAAATAAATATCCATGCGCCACTTCCAGGAATTGTTAAAGAAGAACCGAATTAAACGAGGCCGAGGTTGCAGTACCTACAGCTTCCACACGATGTATAGTCTTGTCATTTGCTTCGGCTTTGATTCTTGGTCAAACCGAATCAAGGGAACCGATTCCCTCCGGTCTCCGACCTGATGTTTTGGTTGAGAAATATCCTGACATTTTTTCCAGACGGACACCTATAGAATTACATCGCCTCCTGATGAATTTTATCGCTTATTAACGTGTACTAATACCTAAAGTTGCATTACAAAAGTATTTCAAAGTATTTTGTGAAAGTTATCGTCGACTTTTTTAATTTTAAAAAATGACGTTACGTTATGAAACGCTATTTTTTTTGTTTATCACACAGTCTTCATAGATTGATATCTTGGCTATATATGGACCGATTTAATCGAAAAAAAGACCCAATAGTGATTATGGGACATCTAGGAGTGCCAACAAAGAAGATGGTCAAAGGTAATGAATGTTTTATATTTTATTGTGCGGTTTGTGTAGCACCGACTATGCTAATTATTTTGTTTACGTCCCCTGCGGGTCTTTTGGGGTGTTACATGCTATCAGATAATAGCTTCTCATGCTTTCACCGAAAAGCATTTTACAAATCTGACTGTAACTAGATTCACAACGAGTGCAGCTTTAATTCAGTATATTGTATGTGCATTTTAATGAAAGTTTGAGTTTTATCAAAAACTATACGTGGCGCACTTGAAATTTCCGCTGATATATGTTCCCACCACGGGACCACTGCCCTAACAAGTTTTAATATATAAATATATGTCATGTACTCTGCAAAGTTTCAACTAAAATAGTCTAATATGTACTTGCTTGCTACCTTGATAAACAGTGCTGACAATTCCATTTGGGCTAGCTAGCTGAATTATATAGCCAACTTTTCTCTATATTGATTCTGTTGCAATAACCAAACAGGATAAACAAATATTTTGTGAATTCATGGTGTCAGATGCTTTGTGTTCCAGCAAATTTGCTTGAGATACTCTCACTGCAACACTGCGTCCATGTTGCTTGACATAGGCGTTTTCAAGGAACTGTCAGTCAAAAGTGAGCTCACCGCTGTCACGAGTCCGACCGAGGGTGGCTTCCCTTCCCGGGCGGGTGGCGCTCGGCAGTCGTCGTCACCGGCCTATTAGCTACCACTGATTGTCTTTCCTCCCCCTCCTTGTATGTTTATTGGTAGCACCTGTTTATGTATGATTAGTTTGTCTTTATTAGACAGCCGGCCCGCCTGGTTGTTGTGCGGGATTATTTCAGTGTAACCTTCGGCTCTGTTGTAGAGGTACGTGTTAGTGCCTGGTCGTGATTTTTCCGTTGTACATTTTCATTCCCTGTGTTTGGGGCCTTTACTATTGTGAGCACCCTGTGGTGCGTTGGTGCTATTAAAGACGCACAGCATTGCACTCTCTGTCTCCTGCGTTTGACTCCACACCCACGACACCCGGAGCATTACAACCGCCCACTCAGCCTATTAACTCCCTGATAGTTTGACATGAGAGAAAAAGTTATTTTTCTCAAAGTTTGAGAATGTATATTGGGAGAAAATAATGGGTGATATTTTAGTCACACAAAAGGCTATTTTACACGGGAAACAGAATAACTGTTCAAGTCCTGTAAAGCCTCTAGAAGTGCATACAAAAAACAACATTTGGTCTACACATTTTGCCATGACTTGTTCATACATGACACGTTCATACAATATCTGGGTGAGAGTGACTAACAAAATAAATATGGGCCCCCTGGAGGTCATGGCCCAGTGTGCCCGGCCGGTAATTCAGACATGAGCACTACAAGGTTTAGATAGCTGGCTAGACTTAATTACCTAGTAATCTAAATACAGTGGGGCAAAAAGTATTTAGTCAGCCACCAATCGTGCAAGTTCTCCCACTTAATCTCAAGATACATGGCCCCATTCATTCTTTCCTTTACACGGATCAGTCGTCCTGGTCCCTTTGCAGAAAAACAGCCCCAAAGCATGATGTTTCCACCCCCCAGCTTCACAGTAGGTATGGTGTTCTTTGGATGCAACTCTGCATTCTTTTTCCTCCAAACACAACGAGTTGAGTTTTTACCAAAAAGTTATATTTTGGTTTCATCTTACCATATGATATTTTCCCAATCTTCTTCTGGATCATCCAAATGCTCTCTAGCAAACTTCAGACGGGCCTGGACATGTACTGGCTTAAGCAGGGGGACACGTCTGGCACTGCAGGATTTGAGTCCTTGGCGGCGTAGTGTGTTACTGATGGTAGGCTTTGTTACTTTGGTCCCATCTCTCTGTAGGTCATTCACTAGGTCCACCCGTGTGGTTCTGTGATTTTTGCTCACCGTTCTTGTGATCATTTTGACCCCACGGGGTGAGATCTTGTATGGAGCCCCAGATCGAGGGAGATTGTATATCTTCTTGTCTTGTATGTCTTCCATTTCCTAATAATTGCTCCCACAGTTGATTTCTTCAAACCAAGCTGCTTACCTATTGCAGATTCAGTCTTCCCAGCCTGGTGCAGGTCTACAATTTTGTTTCTGGTGTCCTTTGACAGCTCTTTGGTCTTGGCCATAGTGGAGTTTGGAGTGTGACTGTTTGAGGTTGTGGACAGGTGTCTTTTATACTGATAACAAGTTCAAACAGGTACCATTAATACAGGTAACGAGTGGAGGACAGAGGAGCCTCTTAAAGAAGAAGTTACAGGTCTGTGAGAGCCAGAAATCTTGCTTGTTTGTAGGTGACCAAATACTTATTTTCCACCATAATTTGCAAATAAATTCATTAAAAATCCTACAATGTGATTTTCTGGATTTTTTTTCTAATTTTGTCTGTCATAGTTAAAGTGTACTTGTGATGAAAATTAAAGGCCTCTCTCATCTTTTTAAGTGGGAGAACTTGCACAATTGTTGGCTGACTAAATACTTTTTTGCCCCACTGTATGTTAGCTGACATGAGCTAATTGAGTGACTGACAGTGACTAACGCAAGTAAAACTGTAGAAAACAACTCATTTACAACCACATTTTGAAATTGCACTTTGTCTATTCTCCTTTTTTAAAACTCTCAACAGTGAGTTGACACCCCGAAAATGTACTAAAATATTTAGCTTATTGGTAGGGCCCTGAATGCATATAAAGAGAACAGAAGCAACAGCTATATCAATTTAATTAATTAATTAAATTGTTTATCTAATGTACTTTATTTATTGTAGCTGTCTCTCAGGCCACTCAAGTGACATCATTTAATGTTTTTTTTTCATGGAGATGTGACAATCAGAGGGTACGTCCCAAATAGCAAATGGCAACCTAGTCAAAGTAGTGCACTACATAGGATATAGGGTGCCATTGGGGCATCTGGTCACCTGTACTGTACAACATGATTAATGAGGACATTAACAACATTAATTAGTAGCTTGATTAGAAAACAAGTCTGTTTCATTACTCCAAGTCTGTGTCCAAAATGTTTCCCTATTCTCTACATAGTGCACTAACAGGGTGTATGTGTGTGTGTATGTGTGGTGCTTAGCGTATTTATTTACTTAATTATTTAGTGTTAATTAAGTTGGAAACCTGAAGCATCTGCTGCAGAGGGAACGATACTGCAACGAGCAAGGAAAATGTCTGCCTTCCTACCTCTATACACATTCACGCACAAATCAAATGACATTTTATTCATCATATGCTTCGTAAACAACAGATGTGGACTAACAGTGAAATGCTAACTTTACTGACCTTCCCAACAATGCAGAGATAATGAAAATGGAGAAATAATAGAGAAGTAAAACATGTAATAATAAAATTAATAATAAATACACAATGAGTAGCAATAACTTGGCTATATTCAAGGGGCACCAGTACTGAGTCGATGTGCAGTGGTATGAGGTAATTGAGGAAGATATAACTAGGAATAAAGTGACAGATAGTTAACAGTAGCAGCAGTGTATGTGAAGAGTCAAAGTTAGTGCAAAAAGGGTCAATGCAATGCAGTAAAATAGTTAAATATTTAGTCTGGGTAGCTATTTGGTTATCAGTCTTATGGCTTGGGGGTAGAAGCTGTTCAGGGTCCTGTTGGTTCCAGACTTGGCGCATCGGTACCGCTTGCCTTGTAGTAGCAGAGAGAACAGTCTATGACTTGGGTAGCTGGAGTCTTTGACCATTTTTAGAGCCTTCCTCTGACACTGCATGGTATAGAGGTCGGCCCAAGTGATGTACTGGGCCCTACTCATTATCCTCTGTAGCGCCTTGCATCGGATGCCAAGCAGTTGCCATACCAAGCGATGAAGCAGCCAGTCAAATTGCTGTCAATGGTGCAGCTGTAGATTTAAATGAGGATCTGAGGGCCCATTCTGCATATTTTCTGCTTCCATAGGGGGAGAGGCGTTGTCGGGTCCTCTTCACGACTGTGTTTATGTGTTTGGACCATGATAGCTTCTTAGTGATGTGGACACCGATGCTCTCGACCCGCTCCACTACAGCCCCGTCAATGTGAATAGAGGCGTGCTCGGCCCTCCACACACACACACACAGTCCCTCCGCACTACACAGACAGGTGAGGTGGCATCCCGAACCAGTTGATTACAAAATAATACAACAGGAGCTGAAGACAGAATACTCCCTGATAAATATTTTAACGTCCCAATTAATGAAGTCTACAGGGGACTCAGGAGAGGAGAGAGCAAGCCCAAAGTGACGGTGGCATCTGGCCGTGGCGAGCATTAAAAGCCTATTCCGCTGTTTTAACACCCATAAAAGAGGCGTTAAAAATGGGAGGCTCTGCTTTACACCTCCCTGTTGTGTACTTCCTGTCCCCTCGATGAGAACGCGCACACCACACAAACACACACACCCAAATGTGGTGGATCATAAACGCTTTATGGCGCTAAGGCCACTGGAGAGAGTCCCCCCATCCTGCTCACAGCACACACATTCATACACAAACACACATTATACACACAAACACATACATACCATCTTTGTCTCCAAGCCCCATGCCACTAATCGGCCACAATTAAAGTGGAATCAGCCAAAAGTCTGTGTGTGTCTGTGCATCTGTGCGTCCGTGCGTGCGTGTGCCAAAATAAACCTCAGGGACCGTACCAACCTCATAAGCCTGTAGAATATTACAAATAGATAGACAGAGACTGACTGATGTCCTTAATTCTCTCTCAACATGTGATACCATTAAATAACGTGCAAACATGTGAGCACATGTGAAAGCCGAAATGTCAAATTTCATTTAGAATACTTAACTTTACATTTACATTCATTCATTTGTATTGTTTCCTGCAGGTTTTATCTAGTTTATGGTTTATCCAGGGACAACCCAAGGACATTTTTAGGACTTTCTCAGAACATTGTGTCATGGTGCCCTGGAGTTTCTTGTCAAGTTATGGTGAAAATACAGTAACTCTACAACTAGTTACTGTAATTTCACAGCTAAATCAATGTGTTAACATTTATGGACAGTACGCTGATTAACTTCTACAAACTTCTACAGATGCACAATCGAGAGCATCCTGGCAGGCTGTATCACCGCCTGGTACGGCAACTGCTCCGCCCACAACCGTAAGGCTCTCCAAAGGGTAGTGAGGTCTGCACAACGCATCACCGGGGGCAAACCACCTGCCCTCCAGGACACCTACATCACCCGATGTTACAGGAAGGCCATAAAGATCATCAAGGACAACAACCACCCGAGCCACTGCCTGTTCACCCCGCTATCATCCAGAAGGCGAGGTCAGTACAGGTGCATCAAAGCTGGGACAGAGAGACTGAAAAACAGCTTCTATCTCAAGGCCATCAGACTGTTAAACAGCCACCACTAACATTGAGTGGCTGCTGCCAACACACTGACACTGACTCAACTCCAGCCACTTTAATAATGGGAATTGATGGGAAATTATGTAAAATATATCACTAGCCACTTTAAACAATGCTACCTTATATAATGTTACATATCCTACATTATTCATCTCATATGCATACGTATATACTGTACTGTATATCATCTACTGCATCCTTATGTAATACATGTATCACTAGCCACTTTAACTATGCCACTTTGTTTACATACTCATCTCATATGTATATACTGTACTCGATACCATCTACTGTATCTTGCCTATGCTGCTCTGTACCATCACTCATTCATATATCCTTATGTACATATTCTTTATCCCCTTACACTGTGTATAAGACAGTAGTTTTGGAATTGTTAGTTAGATTACTTGTTGGTTATTACTGCATTGTCGGAACTAGAAGCACAAGCATTTCGCTACACTAGCATTAACATCTGCTAACCATGTGTATGTGACAAATACAATTTGATTTGATTACTTTTGGAAGAGGAACCTCTTAACAGTGCAGTTCGTAAGTTCTTACAAAGATTGCAGAAATGACAGTGTCAAAATAGGTTCTAAATCCATCAAGGTAGCAATAAAATCACTTAAACTGGTAAAACATTTCCACTGATGGGTGGCACAAATACATATTTTAGACCATGCCCCCAAATATGCTAATGAGACCCCTACAAGCACATTGCCCCACCCACATTTCAAAGTGCAGTAATGATTGTACCTAATCAATCCTGGGTTAGTAACCAAGTGGGAAATAGAAATGTATCACATACGATTGGGAAAAATCCACTAGAACAGCCCTCAAAAAGTAATTACTTGTGGGAAATGAGGCTATAATCCCTGAGCTCCGTCAGGTATTTATAACTTAAAAACTGATAAATTCCCACCTCCCACCTCCCACATAGTTACGAATATATTGAATATATTGAGTAGAAAAATGTACCATTATACTAGATTATTTGCACTGGTACCCTAAAACGTTTTTTGTTTCCGGCCATTTTGAGCCTGTATTCCAACCCACAAATGCTGATGCTCCAAATACTCAACTAGTCTAAAGAAGTTTTATTTCTTCATTAATTAGCACAACAGCTGTGCTAACATAATTGAAAAAGTGTTTTGTAATGATCAACTATCCTTTCAAAATGTCACGTGTGCTCTCCGGCCTCTAGTTCACCAGGCTGCTCATTACGGCACCTGCACATCAGACTCACCTGGACTCCATCACTTCCCTGATTACCTTCCCGATATATGTTACTCATTTGGTTCTTTCCCCAGGTGTTATTGTTTCTGGTTTGTGTGCTGTTAGTGTCTCATGTTTTGTAATTATGTTTATTTTATTAAAACACTCACTCCTTGAACTTGCTTCCCGACTCTCAATGCACATCATTACATAAAATGATAAACTTGGATTAGCTAACACAACGTGCCATTGGAACACAGGAGTGATGGTTGCTGAAAATGGGCCTCTGTACGCCTATGTAGATATTCCATAACAAATCTGCCGTTTCCAGCTACAAAAGTCATTTAAAACATTAACAATGTCTACACTGTATATAGTGCCTTGCGAAAGTATTCGGCCCCCTTGAACTTTGCGACCTTTTGCCACATTTCAGGCTTCAAACATAAAGATATAAAACTGTATTTTTTGTGAAGAATCAACAACAAGTGGGACACAATCATGAAGTGGATTGACATTTATTGGATATTTCAAACTTTTTTAACAAATCAAAAACTGAAAAATTGGGTGTGCAAAATTATTCAGCCCCTTTACTTTCAGTGCAGCAAACTCTCTCCAGAAGTTCAGTGAGGATCTCTGAATGATCCAATGTTGACCTAAATGACTAATGATGATAAATACAATCCACCTGTGTGTAATCAAGTCTCCGTATAAATGCACCTGCACTGTGATAGTCTCAGAGGTCAGTTAAAGGCGCAGAGAGCATCATGAAGAACAAGGAACACACCAGGCAGGCGTTCATGTGTCATTTCAGGTGATAATTAACATGTGAAATCATGTGAAAATGTGTTTTTGGAACACGTGGCATTTCACACTGGAAAACGTGTGTTTTTGGAACACTTCACTTAACATTTTCATGTGAAAACATGTTTTTCAACCACCATACAGTGCATTCGGAAAGTATTCAGACCCCTTGACTTTTTCCACATGTTGTCACGTTACAGCCTCATACGAAAATGTATTAAATGAATGTTTTTCCTCATCAATCTACACATAATATCCCATAATGAAAAAGTGAAAACAGGTTTTTATACATTTTTGCAAATTTATAAGAAATAAAAAACAAATTCCTTATTTACATAATCATTCAGACCCTTTGCTATGACACTTGAAATTGAGCTGTTTGCATTGATCATCTTTGAGATGTTTCTGCAACTTGATTGGATTCAATTGATGGGACATGATTTGGAAAGGCACACACCTGTCTATATAAGGTCCCACAGTTGACAGTGCATGTCAGAGCAAAAACCAAGCCATGAGGTCGAAGGAATTGTTCGTAGAGCTCCGAGACAGGATTATGTTGAGGCACAGATCTGGGGAAGGGTACCAAAAATGTCTTCAGCATTGAAGGTCCCCAAGAACACAGTGGCCTCCATCATTCTTAAATGGAAGAACTTTGGAATGACAAAGAGTCTTCCTAGAGCTGGCCACCCAGCCAAACTAGAGCTGGCCACCCAGAGCAATCAGGAGAGAAGGGCCTTGGACAGGGATGTGACCAAGAACCCAATGGTCACTCTGACAGAGCACCAGAGTTCCTCTGTGGAGATGGGAGAAGCTTCCAGATGGACAACCATCTCTGCAGCACCATAAAGGCACCAATCAGGCCTTTATGGTTGAGACGGAAGCCACTTCTCAAAAAAAGGTACATGACAGCCTGCTAGGAGTTTGCCAAAAGGCACCTAAAGCACTTTCAGACCATGAGAAACAAGATTCTATGGTCTGATGAAACCAAGATTGAACTCTTCGTCCTGAAGTTCAAGTGTCACGTCTGGAGGAAACCTGGCACCATCCCTACGATGAAGCATGGTGGTGGAAGCATCATGCTGTGGGGGATGTTTTTCAGTGGCAGGGACTGTGAGACTAGTCGGGATCGAGGGAAAGGTGAACGGAGCACAGTGCAGAGCGATCCTTGATGAACACCTGATCTAGAGCGGACCTCAGACTGGAGTGGCCCAGCCAGAACCCGGACTTGAACCCAATCGAACATCTCTGGAGAGACCTTGAAACCCATTGAGACCCAATGTTGTACTGAGTAAGGGGTCTGAATACTTATGTAAATGTGATAGCCCTGTTTTTTATTTAATACATTTTCAAACATTTCTAAAAACCAATTTTTGCTTTGTCATTATGGGGTATTGTGTGTAGATTGATCAGGGGGAAAAAACGATGTAATACATTTTTGAATAAGGAAAAAGTCAAGGGGTATGAATACCTTCCCGAATACACTGTAGGTGGCATTTTACATATGAAAACGTGTTTTTGGAACACTTCACATGTGAACACGTTTTTGGAATACTTCACGTGACATTTCACATTTGAAAATATGTGTTTCTGGAAGTCTTCATAGGTGACATTTAACATGTGGAAATATGTGTTTTTGTAACACTTTACATGTGAAAAGTAGACCCAACCTGAGATTTGAAATCACAACCTTTTCAGTGATGGTACACTGACCTCTCAGCTGCACCAGGAAGTCTGTAGCATTACCATACAATTCATTACCTATACTCTTTTGCACAGAGTGCCATCTGTACTGCAATCGGCATTCTGAATATTCTCTCATCATTGATTTAATTGAATTATTTCAGCTATTTTAGGGTTCTGTATAGTTGTCTAATGTTGGTGGGCCATATTATTCTGTTTTAATGAGTGTATGTTTAACAAAGCTGAGATTTACATTGAAGTCCAAGGTGTAGGAATACAGGTGAAATCAGTTATTGACACAGACATGGTGGCGTAGCAGGAAGATTGGAATGCAGTGAACTAAGCGGTTGTGAGTTCCAATCCTAGGTAAAGACATATTGAATAATAATTACTGCATTATTAAACATACAATGAAGTCATGTGTGTTAAATATGTAAGTTGAAAACACTGTTTGTTAAAAGCACTGTGTGTATCTTAAAGACTCATTGAGTGCATCATCATATGAAATCTCATGTGAGAATTTTCATCCACATGGTTATACGATCACATGTTAGGTGTTCCAAAAATACATGGTTTCACATGTAAAAATCCACATAATCATGTTTTGTATACCAAAAACATGTGCAAAACGTGTGGAAATGTCTTGTGAAATCATGTAGTTTTTCCGTTAGTCTCTGTCTCTTTCCCGCTATCTCTCTCCAGTTTAATATTTTTCTTGCTTAACTGAAACTTTTAATCATTCAGGCATTTTTGTTCCTTGTTATTCATTTTTCTGAAAAAGGACAGAGAGAGAAACGAAGGGATGTGTACCAGGCAGGAAGGCAGGCAGCGGGAGAGAGAAACGAAGGGATGTGTACCAGGCAGGAAGGCAGGCAGCGGGAGAGAGAAACAAAGGGATGTGTACCAGGCAGGAAGGCAGGCAGAGAGAGAGAGAGGGAGGGAGAGAGAAACGAAGGGATGTGTACCAGGCAGGAAGGAAGGCAGAGAGAGAGAGAGGGAGGGAGAGAGAAACGAAGGGATGTGTACCAGGCAGGAAGGCAGGCAGAGAGAGAGAGGGAGGGAGAGAGAAACGAAGGGATGTGTACCAGGCAGGAAGGCAGGCAGCGGGAGAGAGAAACAAAGGGATGTGTACCAGGCAGGAAGGCAGGCAGCGAGAGAGTGGGAGAGAGAAACGAAGGGATGTGTACCAGGCAGGAAGGCAGGCAGCGAGAGAGAGAGAGAGAGAGGGA